>NW_023397416.1:0-33158 GCF_011125445.2 Fundulus heteroclitus | reverse complement strand
AATTTCAGATTTCTACATTAAGCACAGCCGCTGCAGCTGGCGTCGAAGTGCCATTCTATCTCAATGAACGTCTCCCACTGGCCCTCAGAGTTCCGTCGTCATGGAACTCCACTGACACAGCTGCAGCGGCCAGTCTAAAAAGTGCAGACCACTTGGTGTCCAAGTCCTGCCTATTGGATTATAATGGAGAACTTTGCCTCAAACACCGAACGATTTCTCCGGAACCGTAATGGTAGAGACGTAATTTTTTCTGTGTTATTTCGTACAGGACAGGGAACATCGTACGAAACTACGCCTTCGGCCGTACAGCCCGCAATGATTTTGAATACCGTACGTACGGATTTACACATACAATCTGTATGTATGTGTCGTTTACGAGGTAGTGTACGTACGCCGCGCAATAAGCTCCAGCATTTCGCCCGCTTGGTCCAAGTCGGCGTTTCGTACGGGCGTGCCGCTTCCGTGCCCATGTGATGGCGCTCTCTTCTAGATTTAGCGTATCGGGGGGGGGTGTCGGAGGGGGGGGCGCGTACAAAGGGAAGGATATCTGTACGTTACCATGGATTAGAACCGCCCAGGATAGCGCCACCAACGTGTCGGAAAGTGCACTGCATCGAACACAACTACGATGGGTGGGGAGCTTCTGCTATTGGCCCGGACCGTGGCTTATTTAATTAGGGGCGTTTTTTAGGGGCCAAGGTGTACATAAGGAGGGAGGCTGTACAGAACTATTTCCATTGCTTTACCATGGAAGGTGTACAGAAGGAGGGAGGCTGTCCGGGAATGGTCCCATGCTTTACAATGGCTTATTAGCCCACCCAGCATAGCGCCACCAACGTGTCGGAAAGAGCACTGCACCAACCAACTACGGGCGGGAAGGGAAAAGTGGGGAAGCTTCTGCTATTGGCCGAGGACCGTGGCTTAATAATTATGCGTGTTTTTTATAGGGGCCCAAGGCGTACTAAGGAGGGAGGCTGTACAAACTGGTTCCATTGCTTTACAATGGAAGGTGTACAGAAGGAGGGAGGCTGTCCGGAACTGGTTCCATTGTCTTACAATGGCTTATTGGCCCCCCCAGCATAGCGCCACCAACGTGTCGGAAGAGCACTGCACGAACCAACTACGGGCGGGAAGGGAAAAGTGGGGAAAGCTTCTGCTATTGGCCGAGACCGTGGCTTAATTAATTATGCGTGTTTTTAGGGGCCAAGGCGTACATAAGGAGGGAGGCTGTACAGAACTGGTTCCCATTGCTTTACAATGGAAGGTGTACAGAAGGAGGGCGGCTGTCCTGGAACTGGTCCCATTGCTTTAACAATGGCTTATTAGCCCACCCAGCATAGCGGCCCCCAACGTGGTACGGAAGATGCACTGCACCAACCAACTACGGGCGGGAAGGGAAAAGTGGGGAAAGCTTCTGCTATTGGGCCGAGACCGTGGCTTAATTAATTATGCGTGTTTTTTAGGGGCCAAGGCGTACATAAGGAGGGAGGCTGTACAGAACTGGTTCCATTGCTTTACAATGGAAGGTGTACAGAAGGAGGGCGGCTGTCCGGAACTGGTCCCATTGCTTTACAATGGCTTATTAGCCCACCCAGCATAGCGCCACCAACGTGTCGGAAAGAGCACTGCACCAACCAACTACGGGCGGGAAGGGAAAAGTGGGGAAGCTTCTGCTATTGGCCGAGACCCGTGGCTTAATTAATTATGCGTGTTTTTTAGGGGCCAAGGCGTACATAAGGAGGGAGGCTGTACAGAACTGGTTCCATTGCTTTACAATGGAAGGTGTACAGAAGGAGGGATGGTGTACAGGCCTGTCCAAATATCAATAGCACCAATGGTGGTGGGGAATGGTACTGCAGCATATGGCCAAGAGTGGAAATCTGGGCCCGTTTTGTTTCTGGAGCTATGCCACCAGCCAAGCAATATTTGATTTTTGATAATTGAGGCCTTTGCAGCTCATGGATTTGGACCAAACTTATAAATGCTCATTTCCTGGAAGTGCTCTACAACATGCCACTAACCACATCTTCTTATCTCATTGCTAAAAGGAAGTAGCTATAGGAAGGGGATACAGGTATGAGCTCTTACCTGTTGGTAGATGCCTCAAAGGGGCTCCTGTATGCCGAGTTTGAGCTGGAACAGACAAACCGTGTGTGAGCTGTGTGCCATCAAAGGTTGCAAATTTTCACCTTTTGACCCCCACTGTGTCCACGTGGAACCACCCAGGGAGTTCAAAATCACAGGTTCTGCTCCTCATAAGGTCACCTACAAAATATGTTAAAATCAGCCTCCTGTGAAAAAAAACAACAAAAGCTGTTTGCCCCAAAAAATTCAGCCAACTTCCTAAGGGTTCAAGACAGTATTTGAGTCTCAAAAGCTGAGGAAGAAAGGTTTATTTATGCGCAGTGATACCAAACTTTAGATATGAGTTCTAGCTCACCCCTCAACCGCCGTCTGTGATTTTTGTGCCTCTGGGTGCTTGCGTCTAAGAATGGCAAACCGTTTGAAGTATGAAAAAAGAGATGCACAAAACACAGAGAAGCAGTGTGTTTTGTGCCACTGTTCAGCATAGGGAGCATCGTAGCCTCACAAACTTGGTACCAAACGAAAGAGTACATAGAGACGATCGAAACAAGCCCACTTGAGCCCATGTAGCATTTTCCTTTGTCTCCCAGCAGCTTGTTTTTTCACCTTGCTTAGGAGGCTCAATGGGGCCTCCTAGAAACCAGTGTTCTGGGCCACTGTTTAGCAAAACAGCATCGTAGCCTCACAAACTTGGTACCAAACGAAAGAGTAAATAGAGACGATCGAAACAAGCCCACTTGAGGCCATGTAGCTTTTTCCTTTGTCTCACAGCAGCTGGGTTTTTCACCTTGCTTAGGAGGCTCAATAGGGCCTCCTAGAAACCAGTGTTCTGTGCCACTGTTTAGCAAAGCAGCATCGTAGCCTCACAAACTTGGTACCAAACGAAACAGTAAATAGAGACGATCGAAACAAGCCCACTTGAGGCCATGTAGCTTTTTCCTTTGTCTCACAGCAGCTGGGTTTTTCACCTTGCTTAGGAGGCTCAATAGGGCCTCCTAGAAACCAGTGTTCTGTGCCACTGTTTAGCAAAGCAGCATCGTAGCCTCACAAACTTGGTACCAAACGAAACAGTACATAGAGACGATCGAAACAAGCCCACTTGAGCCCATGTAGCTTTTTCCTTTGTCTCCCAGCAGCTGGGTTTTTCACCTTAGTTAGGAGGCCTCAATAGGCCTCCTAGAAACCAGTGTTCTGTGCCACTGTTTAGCAAAGCAGCATCGTAGCCTCACAAACTTGGTACCAAACGAAACAGTACATAGAGACGATCGAAACAAGCCCACTTGAGCCCATGTAGCTTTTTCCTTTGTCTCCCAGCAGCTGGGTTTTTCACCTTGCTTAGGAGGCTCAATAGGGCCTCCTAGAAAGCAGTGTTATGTGCCACTGTTTAGCAAAGGAGCATCGTAGCCTCACAAACTTGGTACCAAACGAAAGAGTAAATGGAGACGATCGAAACAAGCCCACTTGAGCCCATGTAGCTTTTTCCTTTGTCTCCCAGCAGCTGGGTTTTTCACCTTAGTTAGGAGGCCTCAATAGGCCTCCTAGAAACCAGTGTTCTGGGCCTCTGTTTAGCAAAGCAGCATCGTAGCCTCACAAACTTGGTACCAAACGAAACAGTAAATAGAGACGATCGAAACAAGCCCACTGGAGCCCATCTAGCTCTATATTTTGTCTGCCAGCAGCTGGTTTTTGACCTTAATGAGGCCTTAATCAGGGCCTCCTAAAAAGAAGTGTACCAAACTTGGTACTGTCATGGTTTTCAGATGACGAGCCCACATGCAGATATGATCGGGAAGCAAAGCACAGTTTTAAAATGTTTATTTAGGAAACAGGCAGCTATAACGGACGGGACTATGGACAACTCGGCAGGGTCAGAACGTCACGGCTGGAGAGACTGCAAAGAGAAGAAGAGTAAGTGACTCTGAAAGGTGAACCAGGAGAACTACTAGAAGCTGCACTGCTTACCATAAAGCTGGGCAGAAGTGGGTGACAGATGGATTGACCAGAGTGAGGGAAGAACCAGCAGGATCCAGAAGCACCAAAAACTGTGACAAAAACAGGGAGATCCAAAATTAGTTCAAAGTTCAAAGATGAAAAAACTCACCAGCAGGTTTTCAGGAGTTGGGTCAGAGGCCACGTCGTACCACCACTGCTTAAGGCTCTGGCGTCTTCCATCTGTCAGCGCTCTGCTTAAGAAGCCAGAGGAAGCCGCCTGCAACGAGCTGCAGGTGTGGGCCACACCCCCTCAGCCAACTAGGCACACCTGAGGAGTAGAGTTAGAGCAGGACAACACAGAGGGCCAAGGTGTACAGAAGGAGGGAGGCTGTACAGGCAACATGGAAGTACAAAACGGTTCTCTGCCCCCTATATATAGGGGCTAAGGGGTGTAGCAGAGTGGATAACAACACTGCCTTCCACCCAGAGGAGCAGGGTTCGAATCCCTCCTCAGCCATCATATTCTCATTTACAACATTAAAGTAAATAAACAATTTAGACTTGAAATATTTTTCTAATTTCTTAATAGGGCTCTGGAAGGGAAATTTGGAAACAGATTTAATAATAATTTGAACATTATCTTTTAAAAAGTGGCGTTTTTTTTTTTCGATCCTAGATGTACATAATACGGTAGCAGACGTACATAAAAATTGTACATAACACGGTAGGTTACGGGCTGAAGGTGGGACTCATTGGAAATCAAGCTCCACTGTTGTGTCTGAAACTGCACTACACGACCACAACTACCGGGGAGGGGAACAGCTTTTGCTATTGGCTGAGAGCGTGGCCTATGTAATTATGTGGGTTAAGGAGGGGTCAAGGTGTACAGAAGGAGGGAGGCTGTACAGGCAACATGGAAGTACAAAACGGCTCTCTGCCCCCTATATATAGGGGCTAAGGGGTGTAGCAGAGTGGATAACAACATTGCCTTCCACCCAGAGGAGCAGGGTTCGAATCTCACCTCGGCCATCATATTTTCATTTACAAAATTAAAGCAAATAAACATCTTGTACTTTGAAATATTTTTCTAATTTCTTAATAGGACTCTGGAAGGGATATTTGGAAACAGATTTAATAATAATTTGAACATTATCTTTTAAAAAGTGGCGTTTTTTTTTTCGGTTCTAGATGTACATAATGCAGTAGCTGACGTACATCTAAAGTGTACATAACGGCGTAGCTGCCGTACATATAAAGTGTACATATCGCAGTAGGTTATTTTTAATAAATATAAACTGTAACCTGCTCTACCAAACATTTAGAGATGTTGCCTGATGTATGTCAGAGCTCCAGCAGGGGGGGTCATCGTTCCAGCACTCTAGCCCAGCGAGAGGCACTCTTCCTGGGGAGAGGTGTGTGACTGAGACCCCCCCAAGCCTGGAGGTGGAATTTTTAAATATGTGTCAAAATGTCTGTGAGTAGTGGTAAGAGCTTAACTTAGCTTATCACTCATTTATTTCCTACAGTTTTCTCAAAACAGCGCAGGTTTTGTGGGTGAGATGCTGCCAAAACCTGTCCCCGGGGGAACGATCGGTCAGCATCTCACTGGAATGAGCTCCAGCAGGGGGGGTCATCGTTCCAGCACTCTAGCCCAGCGAGAGGCACTCTTCCTGGGAAGAGGTGTGTGACAGAGACCCCCCCAGCCTGGAAGTGGGAGATTAATTTTTTTTTTTTAAATTTCACATTAAGGGTCTGGAAGCTATATTTGCAAACGGGTTAAATAATAATTTTAACATTATATTAAAATAAGTGGCGTATTTTTTTTGAGTTCTGTCTCCAGCATGGCGTGGATACGAATTTAACAGGAGTAGCTCAAATTATGCCTATGGTAAGGCAGACTTCCAGAAGGGGGGGTCCAGTCAAGCACTCTAGCCCAGCGAGAGGCACTCTTCCTAGGGAGAGGTCTCTGACAGAGACCCCCCCAGCCTGGAGGTGGAATTTTTAAATGTGTCAAAATGTCTGTGAGTAGTGGTAAGAGCTTAACTTAGCTTATCACTCATTTATTTCCTACAGTTTTCTTAAAACAGCGCAGGTTTTGTGGATGAGATGCTGCCAAAACCTGTCCCCGGGGGAACGATCGGTCAGCATCTCACTGGAATGAGCTCCAGCAGGGGGGGGTCATCGTTCCAGCACTCTAGCCCAGCGAGAGGCACTCTTCCTGGGAAGAGGTGTGTGACAGAGACCCCCCCAGCCTGGAAGTGGGAGATTCATTTTTTTTTTTTAAATTTCACATTAAGGGTCTGGAAGCTATATTTGCAAACGGGTTAAATAATAATTTTAACATTATCTTTTAACAAGTGGCGTTTTTTTTTAGGTCCTAAATGTACATAACGCGGTAGCGTACGTACATATAAAGTGTACATAACGCGGTAGCGTACGTACATATAAAGTGTACATAACGCGGTGGCTGCCCTACATCTAAATTGTACATAACGCGGTAGCGTACGTACATATAAAGTGTACATAACGCGGTAGCGTACGTACATATAAATTGTACATAACGCGGTAGCTGCCCTACTTCTAAAATGTACATAACGCGGTAGCGTACGTACATATAAAGTGTACATAACGCGGTAGCGTACGTACATCTAAAGTGTACATAACGCGGTAGCGTACGTACATCTAAATTGTACATAACGCGGTAGCTGCCCTACATCTAAAATGTACATAACGCGGTAGCGTACGTACATACAAAATGTACATAACGCGGTAGCGTACGTACATATAAAGTGTACATAACGCGGTAGCGTACGTACATCTAAAGTGTACATAACGCGGTAGCGTACGTACATCTAAAGTGTACATAACGCGGTAGCGTACGTACATCTAAATTGTACATAACGCGGTAGCGTACGTACATATAAAGTGTACATAACGCGGTAGCTGCCCTACTTCTAAAGTGTACATAACGCGGTAGCGTACGTACATCTAAATTGTACATAACGCGGTAGCTGCCCTACATCTAAAATGTACATAACGCGGTAGCGTACGTACATATAAAATGTACATAACGCGGTAGCGTACGTACATATAAAGTGTACATAACGCGGTAGCGTACGTACATCTAAAGTGTACATAACGCGGTAGCGTACGTACATCTAAATTGTACATAACGCGGTAGCGTACATACATCTAAAGTGTACATAACGCGGTAGCGTACGTACATCTAAATTGTACATAACGCGGTAGCGTACGTACATATAAAGTGTACATAACGCGGTAGCTGCCCTACTTCTAAAATGTACATAACGCGGTAGCGTACGTACATATAAAGTGTACATAACGCGGTAGCGTACGTACATCTAAAGTGTACATAACGCGGTAGCGTACGTACATCTAAATTGTACATAACGCGGTAGCGTACATACATCTAAAGTGTACATAACGCGGTAGCGTACGTACATCTAAATTGTACATAACGCGGTAGCTGCCCTACTTCTAAAATGTACATAACGCGGTAGCGTACGTACATATAAAGTGTACATAACGCGGTAGCGTACGTACATCTAAAGTGTACATAACGCGGTAGCGTACGTACATCTAAATTGTACATAACGCGGTAGCGTACATACATCTAAAGTGTACATAACGCGGTAGCGTACGTACATCTAAATTGTACATAACGCGGTAGCGTACGTACATATAAAGTGTACATAACGCGGTAGCGTACGTACATATAAAGTGTACATAACGCGGTAGCTGCCCTACTTCTAAAATGTACATAACGCGGTAGCGTACGTACATATAAAGTGTACATAACGCGGTAGCGTACGTACATATAAAGTGTACATAACGCGGTAGCGTACGTACATCTAAAGTGTACATATCGCGGTAGGTTATTTTTAATAAATATAACATTGTCTTATGAAGTTCAGCATGTGGCTACCACTGTTACAAACTGTAACCTGTCCTACCAAACATTTAGAGATGTTGCCTTATGCATGTCAGAGCTCCAGCAGGGGGGTCATCGTTCCAGCACTCTTACCCAGCAAGAGGCCCTCTTCCTGGGGAGAGGTCTGTGACCAAGACCCCCCCAGCCTGGAAGTGGGAGATTAATTTTTTATTTCACATTAGGGGTCTGGAATCTATATTTGCAAACGGGTTAAATAATAATTTTAACATTATATTAAAATAAGTGGCGTATTTTTTTTTAGTTCTGGCCAGACGGCAGCGGCAAAGGGAGTCTATGGGTCCTGTACGGCCGGTCCACGTTTCGGACGCTTGGCCCTCCCAAAAATGCGCCACTTTGACGGACGTGCGGGCTCGGCCAATGCGTGAACCTTTCCCGTTTTTCCCTTCCCGCCCCCTGCCACGCTGGCGCCATCCCCGCTCCGACAGGTTGGTGGCGCCGAAGGCCCGACGCCAGCAGCAAAGGGAATCTGTGGGTCCTGTACGGCCGGTCCACGTTTCGGCCGCCTGGCCCCTCCCAAAATCGCGCCACTTCGACGGACGCGCGGGCTCGGCCAATGCGGGGCTGTACGGCCCCCCCCCTCCGCCTGCGTACGGTTCTCGACCCTACCCCCGGGCGCCACACTGTGGATGGAGCCCGCGCTGCGAGCGGAGAACGGCCTTCTTTGGGGGGCCGCCGCACGGCCGCCGTGCGCGGCGGCGGGACGGCGGCGGCGGCGTGGCGGGCGGGGATCCGCTCTGCACCTGCCCGGCCCGCCCGCCGATTTTTAAGGGGGCCGGCCCGGCCGCAGCGAGCTTCGGAACGCCGCCGCGCATACCTGGGCATTGGGGCCGTACGGGGCTGTACGGAAATGGAGGGTCTCGTTTCGCCCGCCCGCCCTGGAAATTTTGGTTTTGGCCCTAGGGGGGTTAAGGGAAGAAGACTTGCTATCGGTTTTTGCTGGAAAAAGTTTAATAAAGGCGTAAAAAATTATGATCTAAAGGACATTTTTATGAAATTTCAGAAATCCTCTGAAAATGATCCCGAACAAATCGCTCTGGCTAAAAAAGTATAAGAGATATCAAAATAATTCTTTCACTGTGAGTATCAGCAGGCTTTTGATGACCATGTAGCTCATTTTCATATTTTTACAAAAATCGGTGTAGGCACAGCGACGATGTAAAGAAGTGGATGATGTGGGAAAATGCAGCTCCAAAGCGATTTCAGGATTTTGCACATTCGCTACTCCCGAACAAATTGTTCCTGTGGAAAAACCGTAACAGTTATCCACAAAATTCATTTTTCTTGAGTGCCAGAAGGGTTGGGACATTCATGTGTGAAAGTCTCATGTCTGTACATAAAACGGTTTAGGAGTAGCGACGATGCGAAAACATGTGATGTTTTGGATTTTTAGACGTCATTTTTCAAAACCGCTCCATAGGAAATGAATGGGGGAGGTTTCGGGTTTGTGTCGCTCTGAGGTGATTTGCGAAAAATCTATAAATGCCACACCAATGATGGTTACATTTCCCGAATCCTGACAAAAATACCTACGTTTTGATTTATAATTTGTCTACGTAGAGTGAAAATTGAGCGAGAAAGGTCAAGTTGTTCGGAGTTTTGAAATCTTTAAAAAAGCTAGAGTGGGCCACTCTAGCGGTTGGAGAATTCCGTCATTGACTTTCATTGTAAACGATGATTTCGCTGATTTTCGGACATGAGCTTTGAGGAGTAACTGTGAAGAGACGATAAAAGATATCCACATCCCGTTTTCACTTCTGAGTAGGTCACAGATATATCTACAAACTGGAAGTTAAACGGTGTTCGTAGGTGAAAGCATGGCGACACAGTACAGCTTTGAAAATGGTCCTTTTGAGGGTTTTTTGAGGCTTTCTTTCTCCCCGACTCCATTCATTCCTATGGGGTTGTTTTGGGGTGGTTTTTCGCTTATTTTGTTGCCATGGTAACTCGAAACCCCAATAAAAGTAGTAGCACACATCTCGAGATTGAGCCACAGGTTTTGATGCCTATATTGTGGGGGTGCACGCTATGTTTTGGGCCGCATTAATCGTGAAGGAAGAAAAATAAAGAATATTAATATTAACTAGAAAAATTTCTGAAGAAATTTAGCAAGGCGCCTGCCACTTGGTGCGTACCGTACCGTCAGAAATAGCAACAGGAAGCCACACTGCGAATTTCAGCTTCCTACGGTCTTCACAGCCCCCGCAACGGCCGTTGAAAGGTGCCATGTTAAGTCAATGGACCTCCTAGGAGCCTCTTGCTAGCAGCGTTGTCATGGAGACTCACTGACAGCTGCAGCCCTCTCTCTGTCTGTAAAGGCAGAAGAACTCTGGCTAAGCAGCAGTTGGTAGGACCTTCCTAAAGCTATTTCCGTTAGTAACATGCTAACGGTTAGCCGCTAGCATGGCTGTGTTCAGTATCACCGGGTGATGTTACTCTGTTAGTTTGGTTGAAATCCTGTACTGAGAAGTGCCTAAAAAGGGAGAAAATGCTAAAATTCACCAAATCTGTCAAGCAGAAGTTTGTACAGGCTTCCTAGAGCTACTTCCGGTTAGCAACATGCTAACCGTTAGCCGCTAACATGGTTGTGTTTGGTATCACTGGGTGAGTGTACTCTGTTAGTTTGGTCCAAATCCTGTACTGGGATGAGCCTTAAATAGGGAGAAAAAACGTCGTTTATAACGTTGCCATGGTAACTTAAAATGGCGGGTGGTACAAAAAAATACTTCATGGGATAAGCACATATGTTTTAATATACACACTGTGGGGATTATAATACAAAAATCTTAGTCTGCCACGCCGGGTTTCGATCCCACGACCTCTTGCATGCAAAGCCTGCACTTTCCATCTGAGCTATACTGTAGCGCCATATATGGGCATGCAGTATTGGGACCATAAGGGGTTTGGTCCCCCATTGAAAAGCATTGGATGTTTGACACCTGATAGCTTGGAGATGCTTTATGCCACGTAGCCCAAATTTCTTGTGGAGCTTTCTCTCTAAAGTAAGAACAGACTCTGTGAAGCAGAAGATGGTGAGACCTTTCTAGAGCTACTTCCGGTTAGCAACATGCTAACAGTTAGCCGCTAAGATGGTTGTGTTCAGTATCACCGGGTGATTGTACTCTGTCAGTTTGGTCCAAATCCTGTACTGGGAAGTGCCTCAAATAGGGGTGCCAATACTTAATGTCACCAAACGTGACCAAAGTTCATTGGTCAGATTGGCCTCCTTTAGCAACTCAGTCTCACCACATCTGGGCCTAGAACTCAACATTTGACCAAAATTGTCAGTAGCGCCATTTCCCACAGGTGGGTGGTGCTGTATTGGCCAATTGGGTCGTGTCTGGTTATCATGCCAGGTCCTGTTAGAAGCAAAGGCCCAATAGGAAAGCATGTGAAATCCCAAATGGTACAGAAAAGTGACACATGGCTAAAGGTCACATGAAAATTTTAAAATGTTAAGAGGAAGTGACTGTGCGAATTTCAGATTTCTACATTAATCACAGCCGCTGCAGTGAGCGATGAAAGTTGCCATTGTATCTCAATGGAGCTTTTTCCTCTGGCCCTCAGAGTTCCGTCGTCATGGAAACTCACTCACACACCTGCAGCGGCCGAAGTGCAGACACTTTGGTCACAATAAGTCCCATTGGATTATAATGGAGAACTTTGCCTCGAACAACGCACGATTTCTCCGGAACCGTAAATGGTAGAGACGTAATTTTTTCTGTGTTTATTTCGTAACGGATAGGGGAAGAAGACTTGCTATCGGTTTTTGCTGGAAAAAGTTTAATAAAGGCGTAAAAAATTATGATCTAAATGGGATTTTTATGGATTTTCAGAAATCCTCTTAAAACGCTTCCGAACAAATCGCTGTAGCTCAAAAAGTATAAGAGATATCAAAATAATTCTTTCACCATGAGTATCAGCAGGCGTTTGAGGACCATGAAGCTCATTTTTATGTTTGTACAAAAATCGGTGTAGACACAGCGACGATGTAAAAAAGTGGTTGATGTGGGAAAATGCAGCTCCAAAGCGTTTTTAGGATTTTGCACATTTGCTACTCCCGAACAAATTGTTCCTGCGGAAAAACCGTAACAGTTATCCACAAAATTCATTTTTCTTGAGTGCCAGAAGGGTTGGGACATTCATGTGTGAAAGTCTCATGCCTGTACATAAAACGGTTTAGGAGTAGTGACGATGCGAAAACATGTGATGTTTTGGATTTTTAGACGTCATTTTTCAAAACCGCTCCATAGGAAATGAATGGGGGAGGTTTCGGGTTTGTGTCGGTCTGAGGTGATTTGCGAAAAATCTATAAATGCCACACCAATGAGGGTTACATTTCCTGAATCCTGACAAAAATACCTACGTTTTGATGTATAATTTGTCTACGTAGAGTGAAAATTGAGCGAGTAAGGCCAAGTTGTTCGGAGTTTTGAAATTTAAAAAAAAGCTAGAGTGGGCCACTCTAGCGGTTGGAGAATTCCGTCATTGACTTTCATTGTAAACGATGATTTCGCTGATTTTTGGACATGAGCTTTGAGGAGTAACTGTGAAGAGACAATAAAAGATATCTGCATCCCGTTTTCACTTCTGAGTAGGTCACAGATATATCTACAAACTGGAAGTTAAACGGTGTTCGTAGGTGACAGCATGACGACACAGTACAGCGTTGAAATTGGTCATTTGGAGGCTTTTTTGAGGCTTTCTTTCTACCCGACTCCATTCATTCCTATGGGTTTTTTGGGGGTGGTTTTTCGCTAATTTTGTTGCCATGGTAACTCGAAACCCCAATAAAAGTAGTAGCACACATCTCGTAATCGAGCCACAAGTTTTGATACCTATATCGTGGGGGTGCTCGCTACGGTTCGGGCCGCATTTATCGTGATGTAAGAAAAATAAAGAATAAGAAATAAGCCGTTTAGAGGTGAATAGTAATAGGTGCCTCCATGCATTTGCATGGGAGGCAGTGCTGTGCTTCGCACAGCACTGCCTCCTCATTGCAAATGCTATGGCAGGCGCCTAACTAGAAAAATTTCTGAAGAAATTTAGCAAGGCGCCTGCCACTTGGTGCGTACCGTACCGTCAGAAATAGCAACAGGAAGCCACACTGCGAATTTCAGCTTCCTACGGTCTTCACAGCCCCCGCAACGGCCGTTGAAAGGTGCCATGTTAAGTCAATGGACCTCCTAGGAGCCTCTTGCTAGCAGCGTTGTCATGGAGACTCACTGACAGCTGCAGCCCTCAATGTCTGTAAAGGCAGACGAACTCTGGCTAAGCAGAAGTTGATAGGACCTTCCTAAAGCTACTTCTGGTTAGCAACATGCTAACGGTTAGCCGCTAGCATGGTTGTGTTCAGTATCAGCGGGTGATGTTACTCTGTTAGTTTTGTTGAAATCCTGTACTGAGAAGTGCCTAAAAAGGGAGAAAATGCTAAAATTCACCAAATCTGTCAAGCAGAAGTTTGTACAGGCTTCCTAGAGCTACTTCCGGTTAGCAACATGCTAACCGTTAGCCGCTAACATGGTTGTGTTTGGTATCACTGGGTGAGTGTACTCTGTTAGTTTGGTCCAAATCCTGTACTGGGATGAGCCTTAAATAGGGAGAAATAACGTCGTTTATAACGTTGCCATGGTAACTGAAAATGGCGGGTGGTACAAAAAAATACTTCATGGGATCAGCACATATGTTTTAATATACACACTGTGGGGATTATAATACAAAAATCTTAGTCTGCCACGCCGGGTTTCGATCCCACGACCTCTTGCATGCAAAGCCTGCACTTTCCATCTGAGCTATACTGTAGCGCCATATATGGGCATGCAGTATTGGGACCATAAGGGGTTTGGTCCCCCATTAAAAAGCATTGGATGTTTGACACCTGATAGCTTGGAGATGCTTTATGCCACGTAGCCCAAATTTCTTGTGGAGCTTTCTCTCTAAAGTAAGAACAGACTCTGTGAAGCAGAAGATGGTGAGACCTTTCTAGAGCTACTTCCGGTTAGCAACATGCTAACAGTTAGCCGCTAACATGGTTGTGTTCAGTATCACCGGGTGATTGCACTCTGTCAGTTTGGTCCAAATCCTGTACTGGGAAGTGCCTCAAATAGGGGTGCCAATACTTAATGTCACCAAACGTGACCAAAGTTCATTGGTCAGATTGGCCTCCTTTAGCAACTCAGCCTCACCACATCTGGGCCCAGAACTCAACATTTGACCAAAATGGTGTGTAGTGCCATTTCCCACAGGTGGGTGGTGCTGTATTGGCCAAGTGGGTCGTGTCTAGGCATCATGCCAGGTCCTGTTAGAAGCAAAGACCCAATAGGAAAGCATGTAAAATCCAAAATGGGACAGTAAACTGACACATGACTGAAAGTCACATGAAAATTTTAAAATGTTAAGAGGAAGTGACTGTGCGAATTTCAGATTTCTACATTAATCACAGCCGCTGCAGCTGGCGTCGAAAGTTGCCATTCTATCTCAATGGAACGTCTCCCACTGGCCCTCAGAGTTCCGTCGTCATGGAAACTCACTGACACAGCTGCAGCGGGCCAGTCTAAAAAAGTGCAGACACTTGGTGTCCAAGTCTGCCTATTGGATTATAATGGAGAACTTTGCCTCGAACAACGCACGATTTCTCCGGAACCGTAAATGGTAGAGACGTAATTTTTTCTGTGTTTATTTCGTAAAGGATAGGGGAAGAAGACTTGCTATCGGTTTTTGCAGGAAAAAGTTTAATAAAGGCGTAAAAAATTATGATCTAAAGGACATTTTTATGAAATTTCAGAAATCCTCTGAAAATGATCCCGAACAAATCGCTCTGGCTAAAAAAGTATAAGAGATATCAAAATAATTCTTTCACTGTGAGTATCAGCAGGCTTTTGATGACCATGTAGCTCATTTTCATATTTTTACAAAAATCGGTGTAGGCACAGCGACGATGTAAAAAAGTGGATGATGTGGGAAAATGCAGCTCCAAAGCGATTTCAGGATTTTGCACATTCGCTACTCCCGAACAAATTGTTCCTGTGGAAAAACCGTAACAGTTATCCACAAAATTCAATTTTCTTGAGTGCCAGAAGGGTTGGGACATTCATGTGTGAAAGTCTCATGTCTGTACATAAAACGGTTTAGGAGTAGCGACGATGCGAAAACATGTGATGTTTTGGATTTTTAGACGTCATTTTTCAAAACCGCTCCATAGGAAATGAATGGGGGAGGTTTCGGGTTTGTGTCGGTCTGAGGTGATTTGCGAAAAATCTATAAATGCCACACCAATGAGGGTTACATTTCCCGAATCCTGACAAAAATACCTACGTTTTGATGTATAATTTGTCTACGTAGAGTGAAAATTGAGCGAGAAAGGTCAAGTTGTTCGGAGTTTTGAAATTTTTAAAAAAGCTAGAGTGGGCCACTCTAGCGGTTGGAGAATTCCGTCATTGACTTTCATTGTAAACGATGATTTCGCTGATTTTCGGACATGAGCTTTGAGGAGTAACTGTGAAGAGACGATAAAAGATATCCACATCCCGTTTTCAGTTCTGAGTAGGTCACAGATATATCTACAAACTGGAAGTTAAACGGTGTTCATAGGTGAAAGCATGGCGACACAGTACAGCTTTGAAAATGGTCATTTTGAGGCTTTTTTGAGGCTTTCTTTCTACCCGACTCCATCTATTATCATGGGTTTTTTGGGGGTTGGCTTTTCGCTAATTTTGTTGCCATGGTAACTCGAAATCCCAATAAAAGTAGTAGCATACATCTCGAGATCAAGCCACAGGTTTTGATGCCTATATTGTGGGGGTGCACGCTAAGGTTCGGGCCCTATTAATCGTGAAGGAAGAAAAATAAAGAATAACTAGAAAAATTTCTGAAGAAATTTAGCAAGGCGCCTGCCACTTGGTGCGTACCGTACCGTCAGAAATAGCAACAGGAAGCCACACTGCGAATTTCAGCTTCCTACGGTCTTCACAGCCCCCGCAACGGCCGTTGAAAGGTGCCATGTTAAGTCAATGGACCTCCTAGGAGCCTCTTGCTAGCAGCGTTGTCATGGAGACTCACTGACAGCTGCAGCCCTCTCTCTGTCTGTAAAGGCAGAAGAACTCTGGCTAAGCAGCAGTTGGTAGGACCTTCCTAAAGCTATTTCCGTTAGCAACATGCTAACGGTTAGCCGCTAGCATGGCTGTGTTCAGTATCACCGGGTGATGTTACTCTGTTAGTTTGGTTGAAATCCTGTACTGAGAAGTGCCTAAAAAGGGAGAAAATGCTAAAATTCACCAAATCTGTGAAGCAGAAGTTTGTACAGGCTTCCTAGAGCTACTTCCGGTTAGCAACATGCTAACCGTTAGCCGCTAACATGGTTGTGTTTGGTATCACTGGGTGAGTGTACTCTGTTAGTTTGGTCCAAATCCTGTACTGGGATGAGCCTTAAATAGGGAGAAAAAACGTCGTTTATAACGTTGCCATGGTAACTGAAAATGGCGGGTGTTACAAAAAAATACTTCATGGGATCAGCACATATGTTTCAATATACACACTGTGGGGATTATAATACAAAAATCTAAGTCTGCCACGCCGGGTTTCGATCCCACGACCTCTTGCATGCAAAGCCTGCACTTTCCATCTGAGCTATACTGTAGCGCCATATATGGGCATGCAGTATTGGGACCATAAGGGGTTTGGTCCCCCATTGAAAAGCATTGGATGTTTGACACCTGATAGCTTGGAGATGCTTTATGCCACGTAGCCCAAATTTCTTGTGGAGCTTTCTCTCTAAAGTAAGAACAGACTCTGTGAAGCAGAAGATGGTGAGACCTTTCTAGAGCTACTTCCGGTTAGCAACATGCTAACAGTTAGCCGCTAACATGGTTGTGTTCAGTATCACCGGGTGATTGTACTCTGTCAGTTTGGTCCAAATCCTGTACTGGGAAGTGCCTCAAATAGGGGTGCCAATACTTAATGTCACCAAACGTGACCAAAGTTCATTGGTCAGATTGGCCTCCTTTAGCAACTCAGCCTCACCACATCTGGGCCCAGAACTCAACATTTGACCAAAATGGTGTGTAGTGCCATTTCCCACAGGTGGGTGGTGCTGTATTGGCCAAGTGGGTCGTGTCTAGGCATCATGCCAGGTCCTGTTGGAAGCAAAGACCCAATAGGAAAGCATGTAAAATCCAAAATGGCACAGAAAACTGACACATGGCTGAAAGTCACATGAAAATTTTAAAATGTTAAGAGGAAGTGACTGTGCGAATTTCAGATTTCTACATTAATCACAGCCGCTGCAGCTGGCGTCGAAAGTTGCCATTCTATCTCAATGGAACGTCTCCCACTGGCCCTCAGAGTTCCGTCGTCATGGAAACTCACTGACACAGCTGCAGCGGGCCAGTCTAAAAAAGTGCAGACACTTGGTGTCCAAGTCTGCCTATTGGATTATAATGGAGAACTTTGCCTCGAACAACGCACGATTTCTCCGGAACCGTAAATGGTAGAGACGTAATTTTTTCTGTGTTTATTTCGTAAAGGATAGGGGAAGAAGACTTGCTATCGGTTTTTGCTGGAAAAAGTTTAATAAAGCCGTAAAAAATTATGATCTAAAGGACATTTTTATGAAATTTCAGAAATCCTCTGAAAATGATCCTGAACAAATCACTCTGGCTAAAAAAGTATAAGAGATATCAAAATAATTCTTCCACTATGAGTATCAGCAGGCTTTTGATGACCATGTAGCTCATTTTCATATTTTTACAAAAATCGGTGTAGGCACAGCGACGATGTAAAAAAGTGGATGATGTGGGAAAATGCAGCTCCAAAGCGATTTCAGGATTTTGCACATTCGCTACTCCCGAACAAATTGTTCCTGTGGAAAAACCGTAACAGTTATCCACAAAATTCCTTTTTCTTGAGTGCCAGAAGGGTTGGGACATTCATGTGTGAAAGTCTCATGCCTGTACATAAAGCGGTTTAGGAGTAGTGACGATGCGAAAACATGTGATGTTTTGGATTTTCAAACGTCATTTTTCAAAACCGCTCCATAGGAAATGAATGGGGGAGGTTTCGGGTTTGTGTCGCTCTGAGGTGATTTGCGAAAAATCTATAAATGCCACACCAATGAGGGTTACATTTCCCGAATCCTGACAAAAATACCTACGTTTTGATGTATAATTTGTCTACATAGAGTGAAAATTGAGTGAGTAAGGTCAAGTTGTTTGGAGTTTTGAAAATTTTAAAAAAGCTAGAGTGGCCCACTCTAGCGGTTGGAGAATTCCGTCATTGACTTTCATTGTAAACGATGATTTCGCTGATTTTTGGACATGAGCTTTGAGAAGTAACTGTGAAGAGACGATAAAAAATATCCACATACCGTTTTCACTTCTGAGTAGGTCACAGATATATCTACAAACTGGAAGTTAAACGGTGTTCGTAGGTGAAAGCATGACAACACAGTACAGCGTTGAAAATGGTAATTTTGAGGGTTTTTTGAGGCTTTCTTTCTACCCGACTCCATTGATTATTATGGGTTTTTTGGGGGTTGGTTTTGAGCCACAGGTTTTGATGCCTATATTGTGGGGGTGCACGCTAAGGTTCGGGCCCCATTAATCGTGAAGGAAGAATAATAAAGAATAAGATATAGTCCGTTTAGAGGTGCATAGTAATAGGCCCTGCCCATGCATTTGCATTGGGAGGCAGTGCTGTGCTTCGCACAGCACTGCCTCCTCATTGCAAATGCTATGGCAGGCGCCTAATAAAGAGTCCGTTTAGAGGTGAATAGTAATAGGTGCCTCCATGCATTTGCATGGGAGGCAGTGCTGTGCTTCGCACAGCACTGCCTCCTCATTGCAAATGCTATGGCAGGAGCCTAATAAAGAGTCCGTTTAGAGGTGAATAGTAATAGGTGCCTCCATGCATTTGCATGGGAGGCAGTGCTGTGCTTCGCACAGCACTGCCTCCTCATTGCAAATGCTATGGCAGGCGCCTAATAATAACATAGAGACGCGTTTAGAGGTGAATAGTAATAGGTGCCTCCATGCATCTGCAATGAGGAGGCAGTGCTGTGCTTCGCACAGCACTGCCTCCTCATTGCAAATGCTATGGCAGGCGCCTAACTAGAAAATTTCTGAAGAAATTTAGCAAGGCGCCTGCCACGTGGTGCGTACCGTCCTAACCGTAAGAGTTACCTTTGCGAATCAGAGGTTTGATACAAGTGTTTGAAAAAAAAGAGTTGTGTGCAGGAAGGCAAAATGTGTATGTACTCTATCCAAACTGTTATCTGTAAAGGCACATCAGAAAACAACACAGGTTAGGCACTTAACAAACCATACGCATCAGAGCGCTGTCACTGTCGAAGTTGAGACAAATATCCCAATATTTTCCAATATTTTAGTATTTAACCAATTGCCATGAGTCAACACTTAACACAGGAGCCTATCTCCTTCATCAGCGCTCCTAAGAGGCTCCTTGGATTAGGCACTGTGCCCAAACAGGACAGTCTGCAGCCATTTCAGCACTGGACAGTTCCGCAATAGATTCAAAGGGGTAAGGGTGACACATGACAAGAAGGTGTGCTCAACATAAGATTTAAACATGTTCATGTGACAGACAAAATCTACACGTTCTGGAAGATGTAGCAATCACATACTTAGCAAGCAACAAGCTTATGTTTACATTTCAATGTTTGCTGTCTTATTCTGCTTGGGAGGCTCTCCTGTGCATTGCAGTGGAATTGTGGAGCCTCAGAATGAAAGCCTTTACAAGCACTGTTTAAAAGTTGGCAACATTTTTAAAATAAGCCTTTTTCCATCAATGTGCACTTGTGAAATAATCTCCTAGTTTAATTAAATACTTGCACTGCTTTTTATGTTTGGTACGTTTGTTGTTTTTCATTTTTAATGTTGCTTTCCTTTTGCTTTTCCTACAATTTAGCATCCGTTTTCCATATATAATTAATGCATTTTTTGCAATGCAGTACTGTGGATCACAGGTCAACAGCTCTGATTTTTTTGTCTTTAGTCCCAAAAAGGCACTTCTGAAATTGAGTCTGGTTTGGAAGTGTCCTGACACAGAGTATTCCACATTTTAAGTCCATACCTGGTACATGTTTGTACGTAGGTGCTCTTGATCCACCAACTCCGTCTTAAGTCTTCTCCTTGGGAAAGCTTTCCCCAAAGGATTGAACAGATTCTTCTTGGCAATCCTCACAAAGCAGCAGTTCTTCCTGTTGCTGGTGCACTGTTTAACACTAAATGTTTTCCCTTTACTCAACTTTCTTTAACATGCCTGTACAGACAACAACCAGTTTCTTCAGAATGATCTTTTATGAAACATATACCTATGAAGGGTGTCCATGACTGTCCTCTGGACATCCATACAGTCAGCACTATTCTCCATAATTATGACATTTGCAAAAGAGGCTTAAAATATATCACTGTGTGTAATGATTCCACATCTGAGTTTCACTTAACTTTCTGAAATGACTGGGAAAAACTATGCACGATTAATATTTGAGATATACTTCTTGGGAGCAATGATTTATCTCCAGAAATTTTAGGTCAACTTCTGTGCTCTACATTTATATGACCTGAAATTTTTTTCATTAAATATTTCCAATATATGAAAATATAATTGAAGTTCACCATAAAGAAAACTGTACAGCTAATGTTAGTGCAGTCACGTTAAACCATGTATTAGTCACCATTGTCATGTATACAAATAAACAGACATCAGTATATTGACAATGAACACATTTATTAACTAAAAAAACAGAACTAACTTCAAACAGGCAATAATTGATAAAATTACAAGTAGGCCTACAACATGCTCTCAGACAATGAGAGATCAAACAAAGTGAACTAAAATACATTTGAGGTCATGTGTAATGGGCATCTGCTGTAAGAAACAGATCAGCTGTGTCTTACAGGCGATGCCAATTACACATGTCATTGTTTTCTGTGTCCTGGAATCTTCTCCTAGAACCAAATGGCCAATCTGAAATAACAAACACAATAAAAAAGTTTAGTTAAGGCCTTTTATGTTCTCACTGACATTTCTGATTTCAACGGAATACAAAGGTACCTTCTTGTCCACAGCGTGGGTTGCCATGCTCAACTGAAGACTACGGCCAGTCACGGGGCAAGAAGGGGGAGAAGGGACTAAAGGAGAGACTGGGCGGGAGGCAGAGACAGAGGGAAAAGGGGGTGAGGCGGAGGGAGAAGGGGGTCAAGGCAGGGGGAGAAGGGGGTCAAGGCGAGGGGAGAAGGGGGTCAGACAGAGGGAGAAGGGGGTGACGCAGAGGGAGAAGGGGGTGACACAGGGGGAGAAGGGGGTCAGGCAGGGGGAAAAGGGGGTCAGGCAGAGGGAGAAGGGGGTCAGGCAGAGGGAGAAGGGGGTCAGGCAGGGGGAGAAGGGGGTCAGGCAGAGGGAGAAGGGGGTGACGCAGAGGGAGAAGGGGGTGACGCAGAGGGAGAAGGGGGTCAGGCAGAGGGAGAAGGGGGTCAGGCAGAGATAAAGCGGGAGAAGATGCCGCAGCAGCAGAGACAGGGGGACAAGATGCCGCAGCAGCAGAGACAGGGGGACAAGATGCCGCAGCAGCAGAGACAGGGGGACAAGATGCCGCAGCAGCGGAGACAGGGGGACAAGATGCCGCAGAGGCGGAGACAGGGGGACAAGATGCCGCAGCAGCAGAGACAGGGGGACAAGATGCCGCAGCAGCAGAGACAGGGGGACAAGATGCCGCAGCAGCGGAGACAGGGGGACAAGATGCCGCAGAGGCGGAGACAGGGGAAAAACATGCCGCAGCAGCGGAGACAGGGGGACAACCTGCCGCAGCAGCGGAGACAGGGGGACAACCTGCCGCAGCAGAGACAGGAGAGGCAGAGAAAGGTGGAAAAGCAGAAGGAGACAGAGAAGCAGAAACAGGAGCACTTATCTGAAGTTGCGAGCAGACCGCAGTCCACAGCAACTCAGCAAGGACCTCCATACCAGGTGTGTCGCTCAGGTGAACCTGAAATGCAGTTATAGAAAATATTTTATTATACACAGCAAGCCTAAGTCCAATGAAAGAAAGAAATCTAACTTACACCGTCCCTGCTCCACAACTCCAGGTGGCTCAGAGGGAAGTGCTCAATGACCGGCAGGTACCGAACACCTACACAGAAAAAGAACACACTGCCATTCTTAGTGTCAGCCAGGCAAACATTGTGGTATCCATAGATTAGATACACTTGGCAGGAAAAAAAAGTTTTTATTTTTGTTTTTTACTAATTTCTGGGTCAAATTCAGTATAGAAAGTTATGTTGTACTCCACCTCTACCAAAAAAGAAATAAATAAAATACGACAAAAGAAACAAAATTATACACATTTGGCAATAAAAAAAGTGTTTTTTGGGTCAAATTCAGTATTAAAGTTATGTTGTACAAAACCACCTGACCACTCAGCTCCTCCCAAAAAATAAATAAAAAGTTAAAAAAAATTTCAGACACCAACAATGCCACTAAGTACCATATAATGGACATGACTAAAGTATTTGTATAAACATATTTTGTGTACATCACTTACTTCTCTTGGCCGCCACACGGCTGTACTCCTGTCGCAGGAGTGCCTGCACCCTCTCCTCAACGACGAGCCGTGGTGGGAAGTCCAAAACAACCACCTTTTAATTTCAATCAAAATGGAAGAATCAAATTAACATATCATATTTTCATATTTAATTGATCATGAATAAATGTAGTGGATAATAAACTTACATTAGCACAGAGGTTGCTTACGGTAAGCAACAAAGTGTCAAAGTCCCGTCCCGCCTCCTGGATGGTCCTGCTGGAACTCAAGTTGTTGCTTGGCGCCAGAAGACAGATGACGTCTGGGGTCCGAGGCAGAACCGCATCCATCACCTCACGCCGCAACTCATCTGCAGAGGCTCCGGGAGAGGACAGCACCCCTAAGGAGAAAGTACTCCCTGGCATGGTGAGAAACCCATCTACAATAGCGCGCAAATGGGAGTCGCCAACCAAAAGAGCAAACTGACATAGAAAAAGAATGTTTATTGGATTTTCATTCCACACCAAGATTAGTTTATGATACAGTTATCCGAGGTCAGTAGCTTCAGTAGGGAGGCCCAGACGTCTCTCTCCCCAGCCACTTGAGCCAGCTCCTCCAGGGGAATTGCAAGATGCTCCCAGGCCTCTTGGTCACAACCCAAGGCTCATGACCATAGATGAGGGCAGGAACATAGATGGACCTAAGTCAAGAGGTTTGCCTTTTGGCTCAGCTCTCTCTTCACCACAATGAAGTGGTACAGTGCCCACTTCACAGCAGACTCAGCATGAATCCGCCTGTCGATGTCACGCTCATCTTCCCCTCATTTGTGAACAAGACCCCAAATCAAAATAAAAAATGAATATACCTTTTTCTCTGGAGCCTCGGCCAGGAGCACAAACTTACGCCTACGCCTCATGACACGTGAATAGCCCCACTGCGTCACGCGATGGCGATACCCCGTCCCTCAACCTGTTTAGAGACACACAGATCAAGATCAAACCTTCAGGCCTTTGAGAATTAAACAAATTCTACGATTTTCTTTAAATACCAGAACCAATAGGGGTTGATGGCGCACGGGGCTCCTCCTGGCACACCTTGGCACACGTCTACGAAAGAAATGTTTTAAAATAGATGTTTAGATCAACTACAAAGTAAACTGGATTTGTTTTTTGCAAATAAATTAGCCTGGATTTTTCATGGACATACCTGGTCAGAGGGCATGAACTGCAGCAGTCGAGGCATCTAAAGAGACAAATGAATAACATGAGTAAAGCAAGGAATGAAATATTTGAACAATAAGTCACTGAAAACTATATTGATACCTTCTTCTCCGGAGACTGAGTTGGGGTCCAAGCTTGCAGAGTGGGTGGGGGTGTCCTGGGCTAAAAACACAGAAATGATTGCAATCATGCCTAAGGCCAAAACTGCCAACAGTTACTTAAATGATAACACAAGAAAAAAAATGCAATGTATAATAAATATACCTTGGCAATGTCCGGCTCAGGGTCCATCCTCCTCCATCTCACCTTGGCAGCCGAGCGACGTCCCTTACGTGGCATGCTTTCAAATAAGAGCAAAAGAGAACTGGGGGGCGGGGGGAGGAATCTACATTTATAATACATTTGTTTTATGATAGTAAGATGGGCATAAATGAAGAGTTAATCAAACTAATCAGTGTGTGTATGTGTTTGAGTGTATGTATGAATGTTATTGTGTGAAAATAAATGTGTGGTCTAAATATGTAGATTAAGTTGGTGTCTTAAGAATTTTAGATCCAAATGGCCAAAAAGTGCTGAAATTGTCCTTTATTTAAGTTTGACAAATCAGACCAAGGTTTCACAAATCACAAACATGGATGTAATTATTCCGCTATGTGTTTATGATAATCTAATCCAGGTTTTGAACTGTGTGTCGTAGTTTGACAGGAAAAAAAAAATGCTGAAAGTAGATAAAAATATGTGGCCTTTAACCATTTCCCGAAAGGAAAACTTCTTCTGGCACTTATATTAAAAGTCAAACAAAGAAATAACACACTTTTCTATAATAAAGTACAAAGTCCTTTAACCTTAACAAGCAGAGAGCATTGTAGAATCTTGACCCGTGAATACAGCATCAGGGGGTGAACATCTTGTACTACAGTGTTCCAGTTAGCTTGAAAAGAATTTATGCTGAACAGCCCCAAGATACTTATGTCACATAAAAACATGTAAAAAAAATAAAAATAAATAAAAATCCCCCTAATTCTTCAGACTCCTATGGTTTAAAAATCTTCCAGCTTCCCTAATATAAATGCAATCCTATTAGCTGCCAGCTAGCTATCACGGCATCATCACAGCTAAAACTTCTTCTTTATGAGGTTTTTACTGGCGGGTGACATCTAACTTAAGATGCATTATCCCCATCTACTGTGCTGGAGTGCGGACCAGAATGTCTCCCTTTAATCTAAATTCTTATGTACAATCCTGTTTCCTTCAAAAATTTAATAACTGTTTTATTTATTTTATGTTTAATTAATAACATTAAGTTTCAATGTCTCTATATCCTATTTCCTAATTTCTTGTTTTAGCTTCTCTCTACTTGCTGTATATTTTTCACAATGAATTGTTACATGCTCTACTGTTTCCATGTCCATACCACATTCACAACTACCTGTTGGATGTTTACCTATCATATGTAAAATTTTATTTATTCCAGTATGTCCCAGCCGCAATCTTGTCATTACTACTTGTTCTTTTCGATTTTCTCCTATTATTTCCATATTCCCTACTTTCTTTTGTATTTGAAATAGATGACATTTAGTTGTTTCCTCCCACATTTGTTGCCATTCAGATTTAATTTTGCTCTTTTTAATTGATTTTATTTCAGATTTACAATATGCTATTTCCATAAATCTGCTTTGTTTTAAAGACACCTTAGCTAGATAATCTGCCATATCATTCATTACCTTCTATATCTTTGAGCAGTTATCCACATAAACCTAATCTTTGTTTCAGTTTGTTTCATTCTAATTCTAAATAACACTTCATAAATTTCATAAAGTAACTCCATACGACTTTGAGATGAAACATTTAAAATAGACATTAAAGATGATAATGAATCTCAACACAGCTAAAACGAAATATCCCAATACAGTTCAACTTTCTCAAAGCACACATCAAAGAAACAACCCGACGCAATTTTAATTATATTTGACACAGATAAAACGAAATAAAATAAAACATTTCATGGAGAAAGCTCAAAAGAACTCGCTTACCTCAACTGGTAGACTTGAAAGAACCTGAATTAAGCAGCCGTTGACACGGTTTGAATGGTGTGTTAACCAATCAGAGAGAAACATCCGTCATGACGTGTAGTTCTGCTCACCAGTCAGTTCTTCAAAATCTCTACTAAATATGCAACACAACCTTTACACGAAACCAAACAAAGAAAAACTCGTAGACCCCCCCCCCCCCAAAAAAAAAAGAAAAGAAAGAAAAAAAAGGAAAGAGAAATGTTTTGTTAAACTAAAGTTCCGCGCACAAGCCATGACGTCATCAGTCATGGGCTACATATTAGCGATTAGCAAAACTGACCGGCAGGTTAAATGTGCTGAAAACACATCTTGTTGATGAAGCATTTCCACCGTTAGATCTCATGAAAAAAGACGGCTTAGGGTTTACTGCTAAATCAGGTGACGTTTCTATGGGGACCACAAATGATTACGATCAGCCAGATTCCAGAGTCGGCAGCTGCTTATGACGCAATGGCCGAGTCTACAGATAACCCTGAGTTTAAGATATGGATCTGTAGGTTTTAAAACGTCTGACATAGACCAAATTATTTAATGGAGTTTTTAAATATATAAAAAGGCAATAGTCTGTACATACGTGCATTGTAGACTTGAAATCATTTAAAGCGAGATTCTGTGCAATCCACACAGAAGAAAAAAGTAATACATCTGCTCCAATGGAGTCTGAAATAAACTCATCCATGTGAATATCTTCTGAGTGAAAATGATTTATGTTCATGCATGTTTATGTTCCTTTTGCTTTTCCTACAATTTAGCATGTGTTTTCCATATATAATTAATGCATTTTTTTGCAATGCAGTACTGTGGATCACAGGTCTACAGCTCTGATTCTTTTGTCTTTAGTCCCAGAAAGGCACTTCTGACACAGTATTCCACATTTTAAGTCCATACCTGGTACATGTTTGTACGTAGGTGCTCTTGATCCACCAACTCCGTCTTAAGTCTTCTCCTTGGGAAGCTTTCCCGAAATTATTGAACAGATTCTTCTTGGCAATGCTCACAAAGCAGCAGTTCTTTCTGTTGCTGGTGCACTGTTTAACACTAAATGTTTTCCCTTTTACTCAAACTTTCTTTAACATGCCTGTACAGACAACAACCAGTTTCTTCAGAATGATCTTTTATGAAATATATACCTATGAAGGGGGTCCATGACTGTCCTCTGGACATCCATACAGTCAGCACTATTCTCCATAATTACATTTGACATTACAATGACATTTGCAAAAGAGGCTTAAAATATATCACTGTGTGTAATGATTCCCTGTCTGAGTTTCACTTAACTTTCTGAAATGACTGGGAAAAACTATGCATGATTCATATTTGAGATATACTTCTTGGGAGCAATGATATATCTCCAAAACTTTTGGGTCAACTTCGGTGCTCTACATTTATATGACCTGAAATTTTTTTCATTAAATATTTCCAATATATCAAGACATATTTTAAGTTCACCATAAAGAAAACTGTACAGCTAATGTTAGTGCAGTCACGTTAAACCATGTATTAGTCACCATTGTCATGTATACAAATAAACAGACATTAGTATATTGACGATGAACACATTTATTAACTAAAAAAACAGAACTTCAAACAGCCAATAATTGATAAAAGTACAAGTACAACATGCTCTCGGACAATGAGAGACCAAACAAAGTGAACTAAAATACATTTGAGGTCATGTGTAATGGGCATCTCCTGTAAGAAACAGATAAGGTGTGTCTTACAGGCGATGCCATTTACACGTCATTGTTTTCTGTGTCCTGTATGGGGGCAGCTGTTGTATCTTCTAAAACCAAATGGCCAATTTGAAATAAACAAAATACATAACCTTACACACAGTCCACAGTTGAAGCATTTTATCTACAATTTAGGGTTCAACTATTTGAGCTAGGCCTGTTTTAGGTTCCTATGCGCACATTATTTTAAATTTACATTAGAATAGGTAGGCTAAGACTGTTCAGTAACCAAGGTCAAATCCGTCTACTCTACCTCCACCCCAAGAAACCTCCTACTTGATCCTCCACTTTCCATTCCCATGGACAAACATCCATCACTTTCAAACCTTACAAATCCAAGAGTACCAGTAGGGGGCATCACAGGGCGGGCTGGGCCTCCACCAGAAAAACGCCACCTCGTAAGAAATGGTAAAAAACCGATGCAGCCCAGTCAAGGGTAATCCCGCTCTGGGCCAATCTGAGCGAGATGAAACCCCGTATTGAATCTAAAAATTATCCTTACCGAATAATTTATGGATCTGTGATACTCATCAGATCCTGGCTCTCTATATAACAAAGCCAAAAGATTGCAAGAACTGTAGATCTTGGTGTGTGTGCTCTAGCGTGTTCCTCCCAAATTTCTTCTTTTCTTGTTCCTCTGCTTGGACAAAAACGATTTAGTTGGATGTAATGAGTGTTCAGTCCTCTGAAGGTGGTTGGCAGACACCAGGCCTTGTTTACTGTTGAGGAACAGAAACAAGGATGTAAGTAGTGTTCTTATCAAGACTCTCAATCTTGTGTCTTTTACCTTCTTCAATCACTTTCATATCCAGATATTCCAGCTCAAAATTATCGTGTTCTTAGCTTAACCTCCTGCACTTTAATTATTAGATCTTCCATAACTCCTATATTAAAAGGAGAAATCTTTAAAGTCTGTCGTTATCAGCAGCAGTTTCTCTGTTTTGTTAACCAAATTTCTCCCATGTCTGTCTCATCTTACAATGTCTGACAGTTGAAAGTTCTCTGTCCATGAAGTAATAAGATGATAAATCTATGTTGCACTGTTTGAATGTTCATCACAGTTCATTTAACACACTAAGTCACAACAAGTAATTGTATTAAACCTTTCAGAGACTTCTTGCAGAACCAGCCTTAAAATACTTGACCTTTTTCTAAAAACCCAAACATAAAAACCCTTTAGTTTGTAAAAGAAAGCTTACTATATAAAAAGATGGACAAGGAAAAAGGTGAGAAATGGCTTCAACATCCATCTTGGGGAGCACTGTCCTTGGCAGGTGATCTCTGTCAGGGCTAAATTCACGTTAAAAAAAAAAATTCAAATGGCAACTTTTAATTTTGTGCAAAGTATACAGTACCACTATTTATAAAATCTGTGTGGGATGGGATGGAGCGGTCCAGCAGGTCTCCCTTTAACACAAAGTAATGCTTAGAATGGCTTACTCCATATACTGACACACAATGTTTAGCTGAGAAACTAATTTAAACATAACTCTTGGTCAACCATCCTCTGTGCTTGGAGGGATTGGGTACTGAACAACGTCTCGCACTAGCCTTGTAATAAAAGTCAAAATTGCAATGAAATATTTGTTAAACCATCTGTGGGACATGAAATTGAAATGATCATCCAGAAAATATACATAAATATAATGAATACCTTCTTCCCCCTTGGAGAAGATGTAGGTAGCGGAGTGACACAGCCAGAGGCAGGAACGATCAGGTCCACTTCTTTCAGCAACTTTGGGCTAAACCACACAGGATTCAATGGGATGGTCAATCTGAAATAACAAACAAAATACAAAAGCTTACTTAAGGCCTTTTATGTCCTTAATGACATTTGTGATTTTAACGGAATACAAAGATACCTTCTTGTCTACAGCGTGGGTTGGCAAGCCCAACTGAAGACTACAGCCAGTCACAGGGCAATCTGGTCTCTCCTTTAGTCCACGGCAAACTCAGTCCAGTGCAAATTCTAACAGAAACAATGATATACAAGAAAGCCTTTGAGATTTTAACACAAGCATCCTACAGATTTTAGCTACATACATTTGAAGTATATACCTACACAAAAGCTTTAAATGTTGAGACAGAACTCCTCCTGATAGACCTCAGCATCCAATATGACCTAAAAACACAATCGTGAGACTGTTGAAATGGCAGAATGAGAGTGTAATGGAAAAATTGTAATAAAATATTTGTTAGGTTTTGCCATGTGTAATTTGGATACCTTGTTGCAAATGGTGGGTTGCCTTCCAGGTCTACCAGCTTAATCTTCACGTTCACCAAGCACCAACCTATGCGTTTCACCTTGCGCAACCTGCAAAAGAGACTAACACTTGGGGAAAAAAGAGACAGGGAGGAGAGGCTGAAGTATGCACAAGGGGGAAAACAGAGATGGGGAGAAGAGGCTGAAGCATGCACAGGGCGGAAAGTAGAGAAAGCAGATAGGAGGAGAAAAGTCTGCAGCAGAGATGAGGAAAAAGTCTGCAGCAGAGATAGGAGAAAAGTCTGCAGCAGAGATAGAGAAAAGTCTGCAGCAGAGATGAAGGGGAAAAGTTTGCAGGAGATAGGAGAGAAGTCTGCAGCAGAGATGAGGAGAAAAGTCTGCAGCAGAGATAGGAGAAAAGTCTGCACCAGAGATGAGGAGAAAAGTCTGCAGCAGAGATGAGGAGAAAAGTCTGCAGCAGAGATAGGAGAAAAGTCTGCAGCAGAGATAGGAGAAGATTCTGCAGCAGACATAAGATGAGAAGACTCCGGAGATGAGAAATAAATACACATTCCCAGATAATAACGGAGCGGAAAATGTCCATTCTGGAACACGGTGCTCTGCATAGCTCTGTACAAGTAGTGGCTCATCAACAACAACAACCACCAAAGGAAAGTCTAATGGGAGCACTGCTAAGAAAGAAACAAATTGTGCCATAAAACATATTGAGAGCAGTCATTGCTCAGCAGAAAGTTGCACAAGTGCAGGCTCATGGTTAGACTCAAACTATTAAGAGGGGCCTTAACAGTCAACTGTGCTATGTGATTGGGGACTATTAAATCAAGAACAAAGCAACATAGTCCTGCCCAATCACATTTTCCACTTCACAAAGTCAAGGAGAGGCAGCAGCTGAGAAAGAAGACAAAATACAGTATACCGGGTTGTGGTAACTGTAATACGTCTGCAACACACCTGACTGGACACAATATTCTGGGCGAGATATGTAAATATGATCAATCAGGGTGCGCTTTTCCGTTGTTGGATCCGAGATAAGCTGGGTGAACCTTTGATTTCAAACAACTCCTTGATTGCTTTTCTTCCCGGAGAGAGAAGATCCTCATTGAAGTCTCCCAATACAACAACCGGCTGAATATCAAAAGAATTAAGACCATCTAAGAAGCTCTGAATGTTTTTCAGGAAGCTGGCAAGATCATAACTGGGTGGCCTGTAAACTGTGGCAACAAGGACGGATATCGGAGCGTCCAATCTAATCACATTGTACTCAAGATCTGTAACATTGTGAAAGTATCTCCGTTCCTCAGGTTGGAGAATGCTCCTGCAGTAAGTTGCTACTCCCCCCCTTCCTTGGTAGCAATGTCAGCTCTGCTAGAATAGGAGACATGTCTGTTGCGCGCAAACAAACAATAACCCTCCATATGCAAAGAAGCCTGGACAAGAAGATCCAAACAAATGACTTTCCGTAAGACACAGAATATCGGCCAATCCCAGTTCATGATGGTGCTTCATGTCCTCATAGTGACACACAAGACCTTTGACATTGTGGTGGAAGATTTTCAATGTAGTGTGCTGAGGACTTGATGGGAAATGCAGCAGGGGGCTGGTGTTCAAGAACGATGCTCGCCTCATCGTATCCATAGCTGCTGTGATACTTTCATCAGCGTAGATCTTCTTCTCATTAAAGTCGATGATTTTAAGCCCTTCCAAAGAAGTGGTACGGCTTAATGCCACATATGCCATGCCAGGTTCAAAGATACGTTTTTAAAGAAACAACTGCTGACTGCATGGTCATCCCCTGTACTTTGTGTGCCGTACACCCAAAGGCCAATTTAAGTGGAAACTGCCGTCGCACCACTCCTTTTATGCTGCTTTGCTCCTCGAATCTCTCAACGTATACCAAGTCGTCCGGTTTACCACGCATCCTTTTGGTCCGTCCAGCCGTGGAATTGTCCAGTCTCAGTCCGATCAGTTTCACAGTTACCGTTCCGTCTATGGTGTCCGTAACGATGTCGGCTATCGTTCCAAAGGTTCCATTCACCAGGCCATCCTCTACATCCAGGTTCCTCGTTATCATAACTCTAATACCCAATCCAGCTTGTATGTGGTCGCGTAAATCTCGACTTTTGCCCCTAACGCAACTGCCCCAAACTAACCATGTTTCCTGTTTTGGTTTCTCTCCTGTAGTCCTCTGCGTGAACGTCCACAATCGCTGGTACCTAAAGAGGCAACCACCGCAGCGTTGTGTGCGTCCACCTGTTTGTTGGTTGCAAATATGTGCAACACATCCAAGGGACAATCTTGGGATCTGCAACACACCGCGTCAGCAAAGCTCTGTCCTCTTCACTGAGATCATCAGCTTTCCTTTTGACGCAAAGCCGGTTAAGCAGCTCAGCAAAGACTTTGTAATCCTTCTGCCGCATGATTTCGGTTAGACTTACTAGGCAGAAATTCTCATTCCAGAGATCAAGTACACCATCCTCCATGACACAAAGAGGTCTTGAAGCTCCCAAGGGGGGCAGTTGGTGAAAGTCTCCCACCGCAAGAACACAGACCCCACCAAACGGCCTTGTGTTCCCTTTGAATCTGCTGAAATCTCCAGTGAACATATGCCAATAGTTCTTTAGAAACATGGAGATTTCATCAATAATCAAGATCTCCCACATTGGAAAGAACTGCTCTGACCTCATCCAGGGCATTTCCAAGTTCCTTATAAGGTGGCTTCAAGCTTTTGGGGAGCTTCAAGGATGGAATGCAAAGTCTTGCCTGAAATGTTGTAATGCCGCAAGTCCCAGTGAACGGGTGAGGAGCACAGTGGGCTGAGACATGTCACCGACATCCGCAATCTAGGAAGCTGACGCAAAAGCTTAGTTGCCTCCTGGTAAACGCATTTGATGACATGCGATTTTACCACACCCGGCTCCTCCCGTCAAGAAGTAAAAGAAGGGTTCTGGGTTCTGACCCCAGACACGCTGCAGGCACCAATGACGAACGGCATAGAATATAGATGACTGAGTCTGGTTTAAACTGCGGAACATTTGTCGTACAAAGTCAGGGCTCAGTTTAGGTACTTCAATCGCCGGCAGGGTTACATCCATTTGGTATTCGGGAACGGGTCCTGCTCTTCGTCTTGTTCCACCACTGGCCGCTGCGCAACACATTCCAAACGCTCGACTTCAACCTCGGGCGCAAAAGTGTTCCAAGCATTCCGAACTGGTCCTTGCTTTTTCATTTTCTCCATGATCTTGTCGATTTTTTTCCCTTGTCCTTCATACCTCTTCCGATTAAAGTCTACCCATTGTTTGACACTCCACCTACGGTGACGTCCATTGTTGTAGAAGGCTTCATAAGATGGGTGTTCCTGACTTTTGAGATCCTCGTCGCTCCTGTGTGGCAAG
>NW_023397415.1:25000-27500 GCF_011125445.2 Fundulus heteroclitus | reverse complement strand
TCTGTTCTACATTAGATGGTAGTAGCGGGTGAGCCGTCTTCTCTGGATGATGTCACAGTTAACAGAACACCAGACCAGGTGTACCTACTATGAAGAGAAAAGAGAGAGAACAGAAAGTTAAAGCAGAAATGACAACACATAATGCATAATTGAAGAACAGTAGAACTCAATATAGTGAGAAAATTAGATCCTGATATACTCCAGTAACCTAAGCCTATAGCAGTAAAACTATAAAGGTAGCTGAGAGTAACATGAGTCACTAGTTATAATTTTTGTCAAAAAGAAAAGTTTTAAGCCTAGTCTTAAAAGTAGACAGGGTGTCTGCCTCACGGACCAAAACTGGGAGTTGGTTCCACAGGAGAGGAGCCTGATAGCTAAAGGATCTGCCTCCCATTCTACTTTTAGAGACTCTAGGAACCACCAGCAGACCTGCGGTCTGAGAGCGAAGTGCTCTGTTAGGAACATACGGGGTAATCAGAGCTCTGATATATGATGGAGTTTGATTATGAAGGGCTTTATACGTTAGAAGAAGAATTTTAAATTCTATTCTTGATTTAACAGGAAGCCAATGAAGGGAAGCTAAAATTGGAGAAATATGATCCCTCTTGTTGATTTTCATCAGAACTCTTGCTGCAGCATTTTGGATCAGCTGAAGGCTTTGAACTGCATTTTGTGGAATTCCTGATAGTAAAGAATTACAATAGTCCAGCCTTGAAGTAACAAATGCATGGACCAGTTTTTCAGCATCACTCCTGGACAGAATGTTTCTAATTTTGGCGATATTCCGGAGGTGAAAAAAGGAAACTCTGGAAACCTGTTTAATATGGGATTTAAATGACATGTCTTGGTCAAAAATAACACCAAGATTTTTTTACTTTATTACCAGAGGCCAGGTTAATGCCACCCAGATTAAGTGATTGGTTAAGAAGTTTATTTTTTGAGGACTCTGGCCCAAAGATTAAAACTTCGGTCTTGTCAGAATTTAGATGCAGGAAATTTAAAGTCATCCAGCTTTTGATGTCATCAAGACATGACTGCAGTCGAAGTAACTGATTGGATTCATCAGGATTTATGGATAAATATAGCTGAGTATCATCAGCATAACAGTGGAAATTAATCCCATGCTGTCTGATAATTTTGCCTATCGGAAGCATATATATAGTAAAGAGAATTGGTCCAAGGACTGAACCCTGTGGTACTCCACAGGTGACCCTTGAGTTTGAGGAAGATTTATTATTAACATGAACAAATTGGAATCTGTCTGACAGATAAGATTTAAACCAGCCTAATGCTTTCCCCTTAATCCCTACAGTATGTTCAAGTCTTTGTAGGAGAATATTGTGATCAACTGTATCAAACGCAGCACTGAGATCTAACAGGACAAGTATAGACACAAGTCCATTATCTGAGGCCATGAGAATATCATTAGTGACCTTCACCAGAGCTGTTTCAGTGCTATGATGAGCTCTGAAGCCTGACTGAAACTCCTCAAGTAGGTCATTACTTTGTAAATGTTCACAAAGTTGATTAGCAACTACTTTCTCAAGAATTTTAGATAAGAAAAGAAGATTAGATATAGGTCTGTAATTTACTAACTCATCTTGATCAAGAGAAGGTTTCTTAAGTAAAGGTTTAATAACAGCTACTTTCAAAACCTGTGGTACATATCCATTTACTAAGGATAGATTAATCATGTCTAAAATAGTGCCACTGATCAAAGGGAATATGTCCTTAAACAACTTGGTTGGGATTGGGTCTAACATACAGGTAGAAGGTTTAGATGAAGCTAAAATTTTAGATAGCTCAGAAAGCTCTACTGCTTCTAAACAGTTCAGACACAGCGCAGATTCTAAAGATTCCTCCAATGCTGCCTCACTTACTGAGGACGAGGTAATCATGTTTGGGAGGATGCCAATTATTTTATTTTTAATGGCATCAATTTTATTTATGAAGAATCCCATAAAATCATTACTACTGAGAGCTAAGGGAATGGATGGATCAACAGAGCTGTGGCTCTGGGTAAGTTTGGCAACTGTACTAAAGAGAAATCTAGGATTATTTTTATTCTCTTCAATTAATGATGAAAAATATGCTGCTCTAACTCTGCGGAGGGTCTTGTTATACAACAATAGTCTGTTCCTCCAGATTAAGTAGGATTCCTCTTGGTGTGTAGAGCGCCATTTTCTCTCCAATTTCCTAACATTGTGCTTCAAGGAACGCAGCTCTGAATTAAACCAAGGAGCCAGCTTCCTGTGAATAATCACCTTCTTTTTCAAGGGAGCTACATTGTCTAATGCAGAACGCAATGAGGAAGTCACATTGTTAGCAAAGGTATCGATTTGTGAATGGGAAGAAACAGCAATGCTGCCATCTACAGGGCATTTCTGCAATACTGAGGATATTAAGAAGGGGACAGACTCTTTAAGTTTTGATACAGCATTATCCGATAAAAATCTACTATAATGGAACCCTCTTTTGGGGGTGGAGAATTCAGTTAGAT
>NW_023397415.1:0-20000 GCF_011125445.2 Fundulus heteroclitus | reverse complement strand
AGAGATATAGAGAGATAGACAGTTATATAGATAGACTTTTAGAGATAGATGTATACATATAAATGTATTGATAGAGAGAGAGATAGAGGTATAGATAAAGATGTATAGGTAGATGAAATGTATATATATAGATGTATAGATGTAAATGTATAAGAAGATAGAAATATATAGATAGAAATGTATAGAGATGTATATAGAGATTTGATAGAGATAGATGGAGATATAGAGATTGATATATATAGATTTATAGATACAAATGTATAGAAAGATACAGAAATATAGATACAGATATAGATATAGCTAGAGATATATAGAGATATATAGAGGTGTATGTAGAGGTGTATATATATATATATATATATATATATATATATATATATATATATATATATATATATATATATATATATATATATATAGTTAGATAGATGTGTGTGTAGATGTGTGTGTATGTATGTATTTGGTTATATACTGTGTATATATATATATGTATGTATGTATGTATGTATGTATTTATATGTGGAGAGATATGGTTAGAAAGATAGAGATGCTAGATAGATATGTATATATGTATAAAGGGAGATATAGATGGAGAGAGATGTGTGTGTATATATAGAGATATATGGATAGATGGATAGAGATGTAGAGATATAGATTGATGTATAGACATATGTATAGACATTTATAGGGAAAGATATCTATATAGAGATGCACAGATAGAGATAGAGAAAATTAGATATAAAATTACAGATATATAGATAGATATGTATTTATATGTGGAGAGATGGGTATAGAAAGATAGATGGCTAGATAGATATGTATATATATGTATAAAGGGAGATATAGATGGATAGAGATGTGTGTGTATATATAGAGATATATGGATAGAGATGTAGAGAAAGCAATGTATAAATAGATAGAGATGTATAGACAGATCAGGGGTTAAAGTTCTCCGTCGCTGGGACGGATTTCCGCCATTTTGAAAATGAGCGCAAAAAGATCCGTCTAGACTTTTTTATTAAAGATTTTAAACAGAAGCTGCTCTGAACCAATAAAACCTGGCAGAGCCGGAGCATTAGCCAATCAGAAGAGTAGGGCTGGTCTTTGCAAAGCGGACATCTATCAGTCTGAGGGTTATCAGTGTTCATCATTTTAACTTTTAGAAGAGCATCTCAAACTGACCACAGATGGTATGAATGAAAGTAGTTGTGGTCAAAGGCTTCTTTGGATTTATGAACCAGCAGGTCAGAAAGTTCAGCGGATTGAACAGCTAACAACAACTTCCTTGGTAAGCACGTCTCTCTGCTCTTTAAGTTAATTAATGAATCATTTCCACCTGTGGCCACGCCGCCTCAGTGTTTATTGACATTGTAATGTGCGATCTGTGTTAAATTAAAATGTATGACGTCATCATAGTGTTGGTTATGTGTCCATTGTTCAAGATTGTGGTAGGCCTTGTATGATTATAGGATTGGTTTATATTTAATGTGAAAGGAAGCCAGAGGAGTTAATGTTCAGGTGGTACATAGATGATGTACAGGAATTGTCAATGGATATTTTAAAAGTACCAGATTTGGTTAAAGTTCACTCTGCACAGTAAGCAAAGAAAGTAATTAATATTGAGAATGATTCAAATGTTAATATTTACAAAGTCTACTGCTTCAGTCTATATAACGGCAATTTGCATATACTCCAGAATGTTATAAAGAGTGATCAGCATAACAGCAATTAATTGCAAAGTCAATATTTGCCTAGAAAATGAACTTTAAAAGGACCAGCTAACATGGTTTCAGTGATTGCTCCATTAACACAGGTGTGGCTTCCAAAGGTCTCAGAGCCCTCTACGTATCACGGAACATTCTGGTGCTGAGGACCTCCAGATAACTTAGCTGTGATACAGATCGGGCCCTGGCCGCACGTTTATCAGACATGGCAGTTTCCAGCATCAGCTTGGGCCTTTTGCCGGAGATTATGGAATATCTGTGATGATATGTGGCAGAAATAGAAAAAAACAAAAGGATAAACAGGAACAAATACTTCAAAGTCATAAACTGTCAGATGCAACCTGTCACAGAGACATCATTAACCACTAAGTCATAAAAACTGGGTTTATTAAACATTAGATCTGTCAGGAAATTCCCTTTTAATTAATGACTTCATTATTAACAATAATCTTGATGTAATGTTTTTAACAGAAACAAGGTTACATGAATCTAATGAAGTAGCCATTCTGTGAGAGTCAACTCCTCCCAACTACAATTTTCTTTGTTAAAGCAGAGGGCAACGGAAAGGTGGAGGAGAGGCAACATTGTTTAATGATTCACTAAAGTGTAAAAAGGTGTTTTTTGGGAATTCAACTCTTAAACAGTTTAACAACCGACAATGAAGAGTACATGTGCGCTACTAGGGTCTCCTGGTGGTTGGGGTCTAACTGCTGAGACTAAAGTTGAGTTGTTTTTGTAATAAGCTTCATGTTTTTTTCCTTGTATAAAAGCATCTTGTAGCTACAACATTTTTAACTATAATATGGAGATACTTAAAGGGAAGGTCCGGTCAAAAAGGAAAAATCAGTGGATCATTAGTGTTAACTAAAACTAATAAGTTTGTGGTTATGTAATGAATTTAGCGTTAATCAATAAGAAAATAAAAGCATAAATTGTCGTCTCAATCACTGTGAATGGGGGCGGCCATTATTACCCAAATATGGGCAGTAATGGCCGCCTGACATCACATCCTGTGACATAGAATCGCTGAGAGCCAACGGCAGTTCTCCGCGCTTTACAAGTAAACTCAATAGGAGCTGTTGTACACAGCTGTGATCAACAACAATTATTTCGGATTTCCAGAGGACTTCACTGTTGAAATTTGCGGGAGCTATTGCTGAAGCAACAATGCTCACGTGCATGGCAGTTGGATGTTCCAATACATCGGGTAAAAGCGGAAAAAACATTCATTTTTTCACCTTTCACATTCATGATCCACCGGGTGCTTTTGTTGGATTACCTACCTGAAGAGAGGATTTGCCATTGTGCTTCTGGCCAAAGAGAAAACACGTCGTATGTAGCCAACATTTAGAAGAAGAATGTCTTCAAGATGCCATGAGAGCGAGACTTTTTGGCAGGTTTTTCTTTTTTATAATGCAGAATTTGCCGGAACATTTGTGTACCGACCAGAGGGGCGGAGGGATACGACACACTTAGAAAGTATGCTTACTTTTCATATATATATTATATATTATATTTTTCACTCTGGGATGTGGTGATGTCTATTTGGTGCATGGAGTGTGTCAGAGGGCAGTAGAGAGCCCAAGTGTTCACTTAGTGTTCAGAGAGAGAGCGTAGAGCAAGAAGCTCTAAGGTGATTAACCTTGGGTGAGCACCTCTGTGGCCTTTTGTCTGTCTGCCCTGGGTGTGGGTTGAGTTAGTGGAGCACAGAGACGCTACTGGTATGTATCTCACTTCATTCTCCCACTTATGTTCTAGTAAAGCATGAAATGAGATTGGTGATACTGATCTGAATTTTTTATTTAATTTTTTAAGACTAAATTTAAGATAGAGAACTAAACATGATTGCATGTGTGACTATGGTTCACGGTGGAACTAATTTCTGTTTTTCTCTTTGAGGTTATCAACCTGATTATGAATCAACGAAAAGTGACAAAAGTCAAATAAAAGGTGATGACTAAGTTGATCTGAGTTGTTTCCTGCGTCCTCTGTGCCAAGCCTGGTCGAGTTCAGGCAGACAAACCCCAGAATAACTCAACACTTATTGTTGCGAAACTCACTTATTTTATGCAACTTTGGTCTTCTTTTTTCTAAAGTCGCTTGTAAATTTCATGAGGTGCGGGGTTGCAGGTTTTTTTGGGCTTGTTTCTGATAGTGAAGTCAATTGTTTTGCATCTAAACTAAGTGGTACTGAAATATCCCTCCGCCTCATAACGCACTGCAGCTCATCGTGACAGCAGCAGAGTAAACTCAGAAGGAGCGGCTCTGACTTTATTTTCTGCAGTTTATGGTTGCAATAACTGATGATACCTGCTGAAAGTAGATTAGGCAGTTCAGATCACCATTTTGAGCAGAGATTGGTTCTAAAGATGAGTTTTATACTCATTTTATAACATTGCAGAACCCAACCTATAAACAATACTTTAATGCTTATTTGATATCTTTTTATGTCTCTAAAATGTAAAATTAGTATTAATTTAAATTTAAATGCTTAATACCATGTATATCTTTCTTTTAGGGGTTAAAAATATTTTGGCATGAAAACATATATTTATTTACAAGGGGACAGATAGGGCATTGGGACTTGCTCTACAGCCGATACCGCAACCTGACATCACAAACTGGGAGGCGCCAGTACTGTTCTTCACCAAGATAGCGGCCCCCATAAAAGGACCTTAAATCAAAATTACTCTTAATTAAAAAAAGCTTATCATTTATTGAACAGTATGTAATACTTTTATATTTAAAGTACTTTCAGCAGTTTGAATTCTGATTTTGACTGTACTTCTCCTCTAATATATGAATGCTTCTGCTCACTGTCTTCATAGTATTGATGCTGCTTATCATACAGCTCTCTGCCTCCTCATTCACTGTAAAGCACCGACATACAACTCAGCTATACTTCAATGTGGGAAGGCCAGCTGTGGCCACAAGAAGAAACGGTCCCTGGCTTCTTCTTACACAGAGAAACAGCTGCACCACTGCCTTTGTACGTTTCTAACCTAACTGCAAAGAAAGGTGCTGTTCCTGACCTTCATGTGACTTCCTGTTGCCTTCAGGTCTCAGAAACAGGTTAAAAGTTTTTTGTTTATTCAGCAACTTTTGCAGTGAATTGAATATGTTATTGAATCTGAAGAGCTGTGAAGATGATAAGGTGACATTTCTCTAGAAATGCAATTTTTTTTCCTTAGGTGGGTGTTCTTGTTTAGTGTCTGTCTTATACTAAGCATTCTGAGCCTGTTTCTCATCAAAATTCCATTACAGTTACAAAATGACAATGACGATTCTTAATTAATGATGCATGATATTCATCACTGCTTATTTATGCACCACTGCATAATTTCAGAGTTTAGCTTGTAACATTTTAAGGTGTTAAACTGACCTTCCACCAACTAAACATCCAGAGAAGCCAAGACGTCTCTGCCTCTGCAGTTTCACACGTCTAGCAGCCTTCACCACAGACCCTCAGTGGTCGGAAAAAACACGAGAAAACCAGAAGCTCAGCAGCTCTACTTCAGTCTGTTTCTGCTCCATTACCTGTGATCGTATTCACAAATATTCTCAGTCCCTCAGACAGCTCCTATTTTAGCCTGGAAATATCTACCCAGGAGTCTTAGCTTCAGACTGATTCAGACACTGCTGACAGCAACTCTGAGGAAGGAGATGACAGAATTGTTTGGCTCCATCTAATTTCCCTTAATAATAGTTCCTGTTCCTTGATTGAATTTGCCGAATTTGGACAATCTTTAAGTCCAACACCATTGCGTAATGGAAACACACATGGATGATGCAAGTCAAATTTGGGCCTACAGCCTTCAATAAATCAACTACAAAGTGGCGCCCCTTCTCTCTGGACATTTTCACTGATTTCCATGAGGGGCTATGCTGAGTCGTCATGTCATGCAAAGAACTGTGGGATACCTAAAGGGATCTTAGCACCAGTAGTTTACTTTAGCTTCTGATTCAGTTTAGATTATGATTATCTCAATATATAATCCTAGTCAGAAGTAATTTTCAGTTTCAAACTTTGCTCCAAAAATTTTCTGATTAATGTTTTTAAGAAGATAAATAAGAAACATCTAGATTGATTAATAAATCAATCACACCAAATAATATTCAGACTGAAATTAATTTAAATAAGTTAATAAATTCCTAATGCATTAGTCATTAACATAACTCATTAACGCCAAACACATAAAGCTGGTATTGTGTTCCTGTGGGTCAAACAGGCCAGAGCTTCATAACTGATATTCTGCATTAAACTAATATTTTATTGTTTGCATCTGTGTTAAACCTGCTCATTTAAATCAAAGTGAAAATTGAGAGGTGCTTCTCACTGTGAAAATATATTTTATGTTATATTGGTGATGTGATACTAGCTACATGAAACCAGGCTGAATAAAGGGTGAAATATTTGCTGTATTTTACTAAAGTGAGGAGCCATTTTAAAAGGAAAATGTTCTAATAGAAAATTAGGTCTGGTTGTAAACAGCAAGTTTAAAGCTTTTTAGTTTCTTCAGCAGTTGCGTAGAAAACCTTTCCTCATGTTGTCTCATTATAATCACAAATTTTGATGTTTGTTATTGACCCAGTTTTCTGTTCGTGGTTCTGTTTTGCTCTCTAGCAAACCTGTGAGGTCAGAAAAAGAAGAACAGCAGTGCTACTCAGATTAAATTACACAAAGAAAACAATAACATGTCTGTTGTTGGAACTACATTTTATTTGTTGGTATCTGAATAAAGGGACTGAACACAAATACATGCCACACTTTTCAGATTTTCTGTGTAAAACCATTTTAAATCAATTTTATTCAATGTGTAACCATTGCTTGCAATTCTGAAATATGACCTAAAACAAGATCTTTAACAGGGGGCTGCATTTCATTTGAAAGTCAATTTATAATTTGTGATTCGATAAGAAACATTTCCTAACTGTTTTGCTCAATATTATCAAATATATTTTGATAGAAGTTTTGCTATGTAAGCAGATTCAATTTTACCAGATAAAAAATAAAGGACTTAAATTGTTATAAACTTTAAGAATCTGAATTGGTCAATAAACCAAAACCAAATCAGTCCAATTTAACATCTATGGAGCTAAATATAGATGTTAAACACAGTAAAACCCACTGTAGGCTGAGCTGTAAACCATCATGAAGCTCTGATGAGAAAGAATCAAGAAACCACTAGGTCCAGTTAGACTTCATTAGACTTTACAAACTAGACTTTTCATTAGACATTTATAAACTATTGCAAATATGCAAGTTTTTTTATTAATGTGCAAATTGTGAATTAGGATTGTTCAACATTACCTGCAGTTTGTTGTATTTTAATGCCTGTCTAGATCAAAACCTCAAAAACAAGCTAAAGTTTTGGTTTATCACACTTTTCTGCAGCTTTTAACAGGTTTGATTCTGCGGTTGTGGTTTTATTTGCAATGCAAACTGCTGTGAAGAATAGTTTCTATCAGTCAGCCACAAACAAATAGAAACACTATTTTATCTGAAACAAGTTAAAGAACCACAGGTGAGAACATGTTGGTGCTGCAGAGGTTATAGGAGTAAAACAGTGAGACCATCTACTGAGAACATCAGACAACACACTTACAGTGAAACACTGAGATACATTCAGGACACCTTTGTTTGCATCTTGCTGAGCTCATTTATAGAGAATAAACACATTTTCACCAGAAATAGATCTTCAGAAGCAGGCTGCAAATGAGCCAACAACTGGAGGTTTCTGCTGGAACTGGAGGACTACCTCAGTGAAGAATAGGCAACATCTGGTTCTGGTGGATATTCTAAAAGAGAGGAAAAATAATACTGTAACAAAATTAGTAACAATAGTTTATTTCATCTCAAAATTGGGGCAAACTATTACCACCAGTGACAGATTATATAAGAAGAATCAAAACACTCCTTGTAAAAATACCCTGTCACCAGAGGTATAGTTATATCATTGTTGAAATAATTACGGATTTTCTCCTGGTACTGCCACTTGTTCTTACGGTCCGAAAAAAAAGTTTGATTAACCAATCTCTCTAAATTGCTTTAATAATTTGTTGTTTTGTACATAATTGTTTGTCTGGTGATTGATAACATCGAATCATTTTTGGAATGTGATTTTGGGTTTCTTGACATCCCTCCTGATTTTGTTACTATTTCTGAAGTTCAGTCCTTGAATTAAAACGAAGAAGAAAAGGGTTAATAACCTAATGTTGGAGTTCAGCCAAGATTAATATCAATTAAGAATCAAGAATCTTTTATTATCACTGCATGTTATCATGGTGAAATCTTTTTCAAGGACTCCAGCTTGGCCATAAACAATGAGTACGGCCAATAACACAACAAACAATATAAATATGCTTTATTGTGTTGCATAAGTCACCCAAAGCATCTTTGTCATTTCAAAAGGAACACATGCGTACAAGTAAGTGGAGATCAGAAAAATTAGTGATACCACTTTGAGCTACTGAAATGCCATTTCAGAAAAATGGAAAAGTTTTTTCTTTACTTTGTCATTTACTTTGGATTAAGTCCTCTATGGGTTGATAATCTTCATCAGATAATGTTGCTTCAGTCAGTCAGACAGACAGACGCATCCAAGTACATCCACACTCGCTTTTTGCTTTTACGTGTGCGATTACGTAATTATGTTATTGCATTAAAACTCTTAACTTTTTTTGAGGCTTGTATGCACTTTTATCAGGAGGGCCAGTTTTATGGAGGAGAGGTAAGTCATGAGAGTTTGTATGAAGCTTTGCAGTGGAAAACACAGGGCATCTCACCTCTGTTTGCTCGATGACATGCATTCACATCAAAGTAAGATGCAAACAGTTTCTGAGGGTTTAAAAGGGATCAGTTTCTACAAAGACCAAACCACAGTGACAGTTTTAGCCTGATAATACCAACTAAAAAGGCTTCAACTGCCTTCTATAGTTTTGCACCATATGAAACAAACAGATTTTGATTTTTTTTGTACAGCATGAAAATTGCACGTGTGAGCAAGAAGGTCCCCTTTTTGTGAGTTCAAGTTGCAAAATAGACGGTTTTGACTGTTGTCTGTGCCTATGCCCCAAACAGCAGTTAAGATCACCCAGCCTTCCTGGAGTCTTAAATGGTGTCTTGGAAGTGATGCCATAAGGGGATTCAGTGGAAATCCTGGGGGGGGGCTTCAACATTCATGTGGGCAATGACAGTGTCTCCTAGAGGGATGTGACTGGGAGAAAAGGTCTCCCTTATCTGAATCTGAACACTGTTTCATTGATAAACGTCTGTGAAAGGCATAGAATGTCCATAGCAAACATTGTGTTTGAGTCTGAGTTGGTCCATAGGTCTCATTAGGCCATCTTGGGCTTAAGGAGAATGACTGATTTAGTAATCATATCATCAGACCCATGGCGTTACGTCTTGAACTTTCTGGTGAGGAGAGGGGCAGAGTTGTCAGTCATCACCTGGTAGTGAGTTGAAGCCAGTGGCAGGGTAGATGGCTGGACAGATCTGGTAAACCCAACCAAGTGGTGAGGGTAAACTGGGAACAGCTAGCTGAAGAACCTGTCCAACTGATCTTCGGTTCACACTTCTGGGAGAATTTCTCTCATCTCCCAGGGGAAGTTGGAACACAGAAATTGTAATGCACCAAATGATGGAACAGCTGATCGGACCTGGTGCACCCTCCCAAATTCTGAGTAGGTTGGTTGCTTCATCTTTGAGTTCTATAGCTCTCAATAAGTCCTCCACAGACACTACCTCTTAACGTGTAAAGCTCTTAACATTAAGCTCCATCATATATCAGAGACCCAATGTAGTGCCATTTAGCCATGATTAGAAAATAAAATCGGATTGGATAGGGAGCAACATGACTTGGGACCCTCCAGGCAAGGACGGCCTTTCTCTCAGCAGGGTGCTTCAGTAAACCATCCCCCACAGACAAAAGGTCAGAGCACTCCTGACCAGATCCTCTTCTCAGTCTACCCCTGGCCAGAGACGACACCCACTACTTTTCTCCTGGGGCTCCCGAGGAGAGGGGGGCTCGCGAGCCACCCAGTCTCCTTCCTCAGCAACCATGAGGACTCATGGGCCCAAAAGACAGGAATGAGCACCTGTGAGAGATCCTTGTTCTCCCGGGGATAACTGGGCAAATCAGAGTTAAGTCTGCTGTCTTAACCTCAGTGTCAGGAGCAGGAGGAAGAAATCCTGTCATGTCAAAAACAGCTCAGTTTATTTCTTCTCAGCCTTTACAGGAATGTGGACTCCAGACAGCTGAAAAACCAGCCAAAGGAGCCACTACCCCAAGCTGAGAGCAAAATCTGCTCTAATCGTGACTGCAACTGGGTCAGAGGCTGTCTGGAGGACCTATGAGCCTCCGATCCCGACCACGCTTCTCCAAGCTGCCCGACCACGCTGTTAGCTCATGGCCGGGTCTGCAGAGCTAAGTAGCTAGCCCACTGCTGAAGGAACAACGGTTTCCCTTTCACTGCCTTCCCTGGATGACCAAAGTGGACTGAACTCACACGACTCAAAGGAACAGGTTAAATGGTTGAGTGGGAAATGTTGTGTGATGCATTACACATGGTCGCTTAATAACACAGGGCTAACAGAATTAGCTCATTCTAGCCTTCGGTTTCATGGTATTGCTAATATCATTTGTGTGTGTTTTGTGGTTATAACAAACTTTATCTCCACAAGAGTTTCATACATTGTTGGGACATTAATGTATGACTTTTTGAATTGAGAAAGCTTCCTGGAGAGGAAGCGAAACGTCTTCAACTACGGAAAACAAGTCCAGTTGCTTTGTTTTTTACCTTTTTTTTGGAATGACCATGACCTGGATGACGGAGAATCCTCACCAGCAGACATTAATGTTTACGTTATCCAGCCCACTCATTATGACTAAAATAAAAGCTGAAGCTTTTAAAGTCAGCGTTGATATTTCGCTAGCCAAAATGCTATTAGTTTCTGGTAATGTCCGATTCCTGTTTTTCTGCAAAGGCCTGTTCCAAGCATAAACCTTGTTTATTTTCGCTCCACCGTTGTTCAATAGAGCTATGAGCCTTATTTCCGCATTAATATTGAATATTCATGTCAGTTTAAAGGCAATTTTGATAACTTTAGGCTTCAACCGATTTAGCGACTGATCGCTGCAGTGACCCCTAGCGCCCGGAGGTAGAATCGCATTAATAAGATTGGCCGTTTCAATGATTTTACGGAGCAAATTGGTCTTTAGAATGTTATTTACTCAAAATAATGTTCTGGTTAACTTGGGATTTGCATTGTGAATGTGTTGAAAACATGGCAAAGGTTTTTCTAAATTAGTTAAGATAATTTAACTCCATTTCATGCTTTTGAATCAGATCTGCAGTGAACAGGATTCACTGAATTATTCTGCTCAACCACTTTTGTACGACCGGTGTCAGAGTCTGGTCCGCATTGCCGGCAGTAAGTCGGACTCGTTTCCGGTGAGAGTTGGACTCCGCCAAGGTTGTCCTTTGTCACCGATTCTGTTCATAACTTTTATGGACAGAATTTCTAGGCGCAGCCAAGGTGTTGAGGGGATCCGTTTTGGTGGCCTTAGGATTGCGTCTCTGCTATTCGCGGATGACGTGGTCCTATTGGCTTCATCAGGGCGTGATCTACAGCTCTCACTGGAGCGGTTCGCAGCCGAGTGCGAAGCGGCCGGGATGAAAATCAGTGCCTCCAAATCCGAGACCATGGTCTTGAACCGGAAAAGGGTAGAGTGCCTTCTCCGGGTTGGGGAGAATGTGCTGCCCCTAGTGGAGGAGTTCAAGTATCTTGGGGTCTTGTTCACGGATGAGGGGAAGATGGAGCGGGAGATCGACAGGCGGATTGGTGCAGCGTCTGCTGTGAAGCGGGCGCTGTACCGATCCGTTGTGGTGAAGAGAGAGCTGAGCCAAAAGGCGAAGCTCTCGATTTACCGGTCGATCTACGTTCCTACCCTCATCTATGGTCACGAGCTTTGGGTCGTGACCGAAAGAACGAGATCCCGGATACAAGCGGCTGAAATGAGTTTTCTCCGTAGTGTGTCTGGGCTCTCCCTTAGAGATGGGGTGAGGAGCTCAGTCATCCGGGGAGGACTCAGAGTAGAGCCGCTGCTCCTCCACGTCGAGAGGAGCCAGTTGAGGTGGCTCGGGCATCTGGTCAGGATGCCTCCTGGACGCCTCCCTGGTGAGGTGTTCCGGGCACGTCCCACCGGGAGGAGGCCCAGGGGAAGACCCAGGACACGCTGGAGGGACTATGTCTCCCGGCTGGCCTGGGAACGCCTTGGGATTCCTCCTGAGGAGCTGGCCCAAGTGGCTGAGGAGAGGGACGTCTGGGCCTCCCTACTGAAGCTGCCACCCCTGCGACCCGACCCCGGATAAGCGGAAGAAGACGGACGGACGGACGGAACCACTTTTGTTTTCTCTTTTGTTTACCTTTTCATGTAAATAGTTCCTTAGCTTAGTTTCTTTTTATCTTCATTTTGCTTAGTAGTTTAGTTAAGTTTCACTAGCCTAGTAGAGAGGATTTGTTAATCGAAATATAGCGTTAATTCAGATAAACAGCATTACATAGTGATGTTCTCTGGATGTTCATTTTATTTCTGTTATTAAATTCTTGGACTTGAAAAGAAGTTGTCACTCCTTTAATCTATGTGTGTGCAGAGTTTGCTGTTAAAAGATCGCTAGTGCTCGAATTCATCCCTTTCAACCATTGTCTTGATATCAACTTAAGAGCTGATTATCACCAGACAATACTTAACAGACAGAGAGTTATTTATGAAACATTAAATAACTTTAAACAGTGTATAATTGCACTCAGTCTCTTCATATCAGTACTGCAATAAATTCATTTTACAGTGTGGGCATGAGAACCTATAGCTAAAACCCAGAAACAGGAAACTGGACGGCTGGAGAGTCTGTTAGAGTCAGTTAGCAGAAAAACCACAGACTGCAGCACAAGGGGAACAGGAACACAGAGAAGAAAAAAAAACAAGTTCACCTGGGTTTTTTCCCATTGCTAAGCTGTGATATTTCACCATACTGTAAGTTATAGTTTCCTCTCCGCCTTCCTGGTCACCTAGAGATAAACAGGTATTAATCTAATTCACCTGTTCGTCTTTTGCATTTACAAGTGAAACAAAAACATCAAAACTTTCATCTAAAATAATTTCTATTCATGACAAAAAAGTAATTTTTTCTATGCATATCCTTATTTGTTACCAATTAATGATATGCATGACAAATGTTGATCTCATCTTTAGATTTCCAGTCAGAATGATGTTTCACAATTAAAACCAGCGTTAACACTACAACAATGGCACATGTTAGAGACAGGAGCCCATAGGGAAGAGAGTGATATGAGGCTGGAAAACTTGATGTGGGAGGAGTGGTTGTTGGAGAACATGTGGAGGATTTCTCTAAAAAGAATTATAAGAGAATGAATGGTTGATATCAACACTGAGTTAAAGATTTGATCATATCCTGCTGACCTGAGACAGAGATGCAGCTGGATGGAGACTCTCCATGACCGCTGATGCTACACCTGTAGAGGCCTTCATCAGAGCTGGTCACATGGTGGAGGGTCATGTGACCTGCAGGCTCAGTCCTGATGAGGGAGCCATCTTTATAGAAAGCAGCTGGGAGGTTGGAGGGAGCGGTCTTTGTGTGACAGCTCAGAGTGACGTCATCTCCCTCCATCACAGGGAGGACAGGACTCTGCAGGATCACTGATCCACCTCAACACAGAGACAAACTACAGCATTTCATCAATTTCCACATAGCTTCATCAACACTAACTCCACAGTCTGATCTTACCAGTGACAGTGAGCTGGATGCTGCTGCTGGCTGCTCCCTCTCTCCACTCACACCAGTACTCTCCACTGTCTCCTTGGGTAAGGTAGTTCATGATACAGGAGGAACCAGCAGGTTGTCCCCCATGGATCTTTACACTCAGACTGGCTGGTGGTTGTGTTCCTCCTCACAGTCCATCCAGCAGAGCTGTTGTCCTCCTCACAGCTCAGAGACACAGATTCTCCTTTAAAGAATTGAGATCTGCTGGGACTCACAGTCAGACCAGCTGGGAGGACTGAAATTAAAGTTACAAAATATTTAATGAGTTCAGTTATTGTGAAAATTACTAAAATGTAAACAATAAGTATTCAAATCAGAAATGTTCAACTCTCTAAATGATTTAATACAACAGAACTGTACGATACAAACCTTTAATTATTGTAAATTTGTAAAACAGAAATTTAACGGTTTAAATCAATTATTCATGTCAGACGGGTTTCAAAAGTTTCTTTTTCTGAAACACTTTTTAAATGTCCAAATGTTAAAAGGTTTTTAATATGACAGAAGTTTACCAACCTTTAATTAACGTACAGCAGAGCAAGAAGGTCAGAACTGAAGAAAAATTAATACATTTGGTAGAGATTTGGTAGAGCTGTGCCTCTCATCGTACCTCTGAATGATCTGACCATCCTTCAGTTTAGCTGCTCACACCAAGCTGAGCCCGCCTCCTTCCTCTACATCATGGAGCACATTTTGTGAGATGCAAAAATACTTTTCTACACCATTAAAGAATTATATTTAACTGACAAACTAAGTTAAGAATAGTAAATAGTGCACTCAGTAACACTAGTTGTTAAGTGTTGAAATACTTGATGGAAATATATTCCTACATAACAAGTAACGTTGGACAGAGCATCTTAAACTGGAGCAGTTTGGCAGGAGGAACAGATGAAGAGAAAGTTCATGGATGTAGAAAATGAGGATATATGGATGGTTGATAAGACAGTGGAGGATGAAAGAGAAAAGAGGATGGAGGCTAAGGACCTGCTGTGATCCCCCTAGTAGAGGCACCAAAGCAGGAATTGGAGCATGAAGGATTCTACAGTAGAGGATATTGATACTGGAAACACGAGAGGAAACATGGATTTTCTACCAAAGAGCTGCATGTATCTATCTAAATCTATGCTTATTGTGATTTTCTTGCATAAATTAAAGAATATATACTTACTTTGCTATGTATGCATGTTAAATATTAGTCAGTTAAATGCTCTGTGGTGTTCCAGTGAGCTCACAGAGTGGGTGCCCAGGAGATAAAACAAAGGAAAGGAGTCCAAAAAAAGCTTAAAAAACCGACCAATCACAAGCAAGGACGGGCTTTAAATGTTGAGTGACGTGCAGCATCGCAGAAACCCTCTGCTAAAACAAACAAGATGGCCACTGCTACAGTGGCCATTTTCTGTTTTGAAAAGAATCATTCACCGTAGTATCCGCCTGACCACGGCTCACCATGTTGAATTATATTGTTAAATGTTGACCAGCGGAAGTCTGATTTTGCCTTCTTTATGTCACGTCTGCAGTTTCTCTGATTGATTTATTTTGTGCCTGTTATCCCCGTCCTAGAAAAAGTTGCTCTATGGGAGCTACGTTCAAACGTACCAAGGAGAGGCAGAAGTTAGTCTGACTGGCCAAGCTATTCCTGGCTGCGTGAGCCAAGCTTGCACCTTCTGCCTGAGCTGTGGTTAATCAAGCTTTTCAAGCAAAATGCTACTCTGAATCCTTAAAGTAAACTATGAGAGATGGTCTTCCTGTATTATTTTAGATGCTGTATCTCATTTGTTCTTTTTCAAGATATATCTGCTAGGACCACACCTTCTCTCATAGTTCCTGAAAAATTCTCGGCTATCATCTCAACAGAAACAGGCTTACATTGGAGGCAACCAGACTTTCATTCAGTTCTTTCTGAAAATGTTTCAATACCTATTCAGAAGTCTTTGTCTTTGTCAATTCTGGTGCCTCACACTTGAGCAACCTGCCGGTGGTGGCACTGCTGTATTTAAGGACATGGAGGCCCATCCTCCAGGCGCATCAGACAGATACCATTACCATCTAATTTTGAAGCATCAGGTTCCCAATAAGAACCTGGTTCATCCTATGTCAAAGCAAAAGATTGCATAAAACATTGATCTTGTGAGTCTGGAATAAACTCTTTTTATTCATGACCATAGAAATAGAGAAAAAATGGTTTATTAAATATAATAAACCCAAAGTAATATAACTGAATGTAAATAAGTAAAGGATGCAACATAAACTTTTGAGCTGTGGTCCAAGCAAATGACATAAAGTAGATGGCTCTGGATTCTGCTAGTGTCTCTATTTGTGACAAACCACACAAACCCCAAGCAGCTACAGAAGTAATTATAGCACATAAACCTAAAGACATTAAAGCTTTCCATTTACCAAAAGTAGAGGGAAACCATCCAAACAGCAAGTTTTCAACCCCTGAATTTTCTCTCCATTCTTCCCTAAGGGAACTCATTCTAATGCCTTTGTCAATGGACCCATCTGGAGACATGTTATTTGAAATCAGTATAAAGCAGGTATCACAAAACAGTGCACAAACACCTCCCATTTCAAACAAGAGCCTGTCTTAGGCCATTGTACACAAACAGGAGTAATCTTTTGGCTGAGAGGTGACAGAGCTGATTATGGACGAGTCTGGAAAAGTACAAAACAAACAACAAACCTAAACCATGACATGCCCATGTTCCTACCTTGTTTTAAAACATGGGCTCCCAGTTTGTTGTACACACTTTGTATGTATAATGACAAATAAAGCATCTTAACTGTTTATGTGGTAATGTGGTCTTGTTTTTCTTTGTTAGTTGCATGTTCTTGACTTTTGATTTGAATTTGCTGTTATAAGTTGAAGTATTTTTCTTTCTGGTGTTGCATGTTTTTTCTGATTGTGTTTTTGATTTTGAAGTGACGTTACCACCCATACCTGACGACGCCCACCTTAGATCGCAGGTGTTCTCTATTAGCAAAAACTGCATGCAGGTTATGAGGCCAGTAATAAAGAGAGCTGTGCAGTTTAAAGCGGGGAGACGGAGCCGGACAGATCGGCAGGTGTGAGAGCGGCAGGGCGGGCAAGACCGAGGACTGGTTGCCGCGGAGGTTTCGGCCAACTGATAGCGGCTGAGGACGGACGACCGGATATTGGAGTGCAAGCGGCCGGATCGCCGTAGAGGGTTGCCCGTGGTCGAGGAGAAGTGATCAGCTGGTGACGGAGAGGACCGCGCCCCCGAGGACTGGTACTACAGAGGCTCGTCCAACCGATCGTTGCCGAGGAACGAGACGATCGGGTGTTGGAGTGCGAGCGGCCGGATCGCCGTAGAGGTTTGCCCGTGGTCGAGGAGAATCGATCAGCTAGTGACGAAGAGGGGTCGCGCCCGTGGTCGTGGAGGATCGATCAGAGAGGACTGAGCGACCGGGAGGACCATCCCCCCCTTGGGCCAGCTAAGAGACTATTTGTCCTTTAACAGAACTTTTGTATTGACTCTGCCGCTCTTCACCGCCTTACATTTTTTTTTATTGATTCATTTTTCTTTTAAATATAATTGTTAATTCTTATGGCTCGTTCTTTAAAGCCCTGACCACAGTCAACTGCAGTTCCAATTTATCCCGGTGCCACATTTACACTGAAATGAAAGATGCTTATCTCATCATCATGCTTTGTTTAGATATTTTTGTAGACCCAATTAGCATCCAAAAGTCAATCACACCTCCTCACTAAGATAACATATATGTAATTTCCTTACTTAAAGTTGCTGTCAGCAGCATCTTAATCTCACTTAAGCTAAGAGTCCTTGGTAGGATTTTTTTAGGCTAACAAAGCTGCTCTCTGAGGGACTTGAAGACTTTAGTGAATATGGCACTGAAGTTCAGCAGCTCTGCCTAAGTCTGCTTCTGCTCCATCACCAGTGCCCCTGGTCCTCCTTAATCAAGGTTCTTATGTAGAACCTTAAGTTATGGAAGTTGCCCAAAGCATAGAGATAGTTTGGGATCAACAAGGACATTTTGACACATTTCTTGTTCTGTTTGACATGATTATTAGAAAATAATAGATTACTGTTTCTGACTCAGGGTAGAGGACAATTATCTAATTATTTTATGCTTGTTATTAGCCTAATTCTACTTTCTTTGTGGTGCTGTTTTGCTCTCTAGCAAACCCTGTCAGGCCAAAAAGGAACAACAGCAGTTCTACTCAGATTAAATTACACACAAAAAACAATAAAATGTTTGTTGTTGTACTGGATTTTACCTAGTAGTATCAGACGAAAAGGACTAAACACAAAGGTATGCCACACTTTCAAGATTTTATTTTTAGAACCATTTTTGAAAGCCATTTCTTCAATATTGTTTGTAAACACGCTATGCATTTCTGAAACACGACGAAACATTAAAATGAAAAAATTGAATTTTTCAGGGGGCTGTGCTTCACTTAAAACTCAATTTATCAACACTTTTTTCATAAAAATCATTTCCTAACTTTTTTGTTCAATATAAATAGAATATTATAAAATATATATTTCATAGAAAGAATTGTTATGCAGCAAATCATACTTTACTACATTAAAAAATAAATAAATAAATAAAGCTTGTTCTAAACTTTAAGAATCTGAATTGGTTCATTTGGACCAAATCACTCCAATAATTTAACATCGAGGGAGCTAAATATGGAGACAAGCTGCAGATGTAATCAAGGCATAAAACCCACTGATGGCTGAGCTGTGATCCATCAGGAAGCTCTGAGTGAGAAAGAATCAAGGAACCAACGGGGTCCAGTTGAACTCCATTAAACTTTACTCATGTAAATTACACATAAAAATAATGAAGATATAAACTATAGCAAATATGCAATGTTTGTTATAAATATAAAAACAAATTAGGATTATGCAACATTATCTGCAGTTTGCTCATCTGACTCTCACCAGATCGATTTTGTTCACCAGAGCTCCATATATCCATCTGAGATCTATTTTAGAAGGAGGGGCCTTATCAAAAAAATCCTTACATTGGATGATTGGATAAACCACTTGTCTGCCATGTTTACCAAATGTTACTTCAACCACTGGCAGCTTCGAAATAGGTCGATAATTAGCCAGAACAGTAGGATCAAGGCCAGTTTTTTTAAGCAGTGGCTGCACTACTGCATGTTTAAAACTAGCGGGAACCACACCCGAAGACAGGCTGCTATTTATAATTGCAAGAACAGGCTGCCCCATACTAGGAAAAATATCTTTAAAAAGTCGTGGCACCAAGCAAACACCGACGGGATCCAAGAAACGCCGAGGCACCCAAGAGCCCAGAAACGATCTTTGCGATGATCGAGCAAAAGCAGAACAGTGCATCGTGTAACACTTCAGCTTCACCAGCTGGCCGCTTCGTCTACCGCGACGACGACGACTCCTCCGTGGAAGCAGCTCAGGAACCCGGAACAAGTGGCTCGGAATCTCCGATAGAAGCGGGGGCAAAGATTGTCGGCCCGCAACATCGAATAACTCCCTATCCTGGACCAAAGTTGGAGGTCTAGTAGTGTGTAACGATCATACACCGCAGAGACTCGGTTCCGTAGATGACACAGGTCAAAAACAGTATAAACATCAGCAGACGTAAGGATGACAGACAAGCAGCCACACACCACCGGCGATCTGTCCAAGGTAAAGAAGCCTAATGGCTTCTTTACCAAAAGACATTGTCTTAGACAATGTTTTACACCTTCTCCATGACACACTGGCCCAGCAGAAGAGCTCCTTGAACAGAAGACTCTTCTCACCCAGATGCGCCACAGGAAATCATACCTGCCTGTGGTCATTCTTTTACACGCCTCCTTCAGTGTTCAGACACCCCCCTCTGTAATTGACATTTATTCAGTCTGCACTGTTTGCACAATGTCCCTACTCTCTTTATTCTTGCACAATGTCACTATTCACTATATATATATTAGGGCTGTCAAATAACGCGTTAATTTGATTAATTAATTTAAAAAAAATTTACGGATTAAAAAGAATAACGCAAATTAATCGTATAGGGTAGTTCACTGCTATTGTTTTCATCTTCATCCGGGTTTTTCGCCCCTGCGCACCGGACTGGAAGGCAGAAGGCGAGCACCGCGGCAGACGCAGAGCAAGGACGAGTTCTCGACATATTTTTCTTATTTAGATAACGCATTACAAGATCGTTTTAAGAGTAAGTTGATGGTGATGGTATCAGATTGCCGATACCTCCTGATAGCGAGTCTGTGAATGCTGGCCAAACGATTAGTCCGGTGTTATGCCGAAAAGTGCATCCTGCCGAGATATGCATCCCCGTCGCGGGTGCGCGCCTCGCTCTGTACAGTGATGACGAAAAGACGAAGAAAACGGATGATATTAAAATGTGACCAACGGAGTTACGGTTTTATATTAGTGATATCAAAACGTTTGAATA
>NW_023397414.1:0-33366 GCF_011125445.2 Fundulus heteroclitus | reverse complement strand
GGAGAGGGGATAAAGCAAATGCAGAAAGCTGTTATTAAATATCTTAAGAATACAGGATTATACTATAAGATTTAAAGGTATAGGTATATATGGATGTACGCATATTTGTGTATGTATATATGTGTGTGTGTGTGTGTGTGTGTGTGTGTGTGTGTGTGTGTGTGTGTGTGTGTATAGATAGATAGATAGATAGATAGATAGATAGATAGATAGATAGATAGATAGTAATCATCACATTGATATGGCCCATGCTACATACTCCGGTACAGTAGGTGGCGGTATGCACCATAAAGTTAAGGTTGCAATCTGCCATTAAACAAAAAGTAGAAGAAGAACAGCCGCGTTGATCACTTCCGGGTTCTTTGTCCTTGTGTTGCTGTGAGGCCAGAATCGGGAGTGTTGGTGAGGCTGGAAGAGAGCAGCAGCTGCTGCAGGTGATGAAGTCTGGAAAGAAGTCCAGCAGCTGGAGGCACAGCGGAGAAACTGGAGGGAAGCAGGAGCTCAAAGAGCGGCAGGACGCAGCAGAGGAGACACCAATGATGGGGGATGTTTTCCAGCCCAGAGTTCTGCTGCACCGATTAGGTTTGGAGATTTCCTTCTTCATGCTAACTGTGTGGATGGAGCTAAAGTTTAGGAGCCGTTTTCAGCAGCTGATGGATTCCTCCTCTTCATCAGAACTCGTTGCAGGCTTTCCCCAGAAAACTGGCTAAGCCTGCAGCTCTGCACAGGTGGTGCTAATGCTAGCTTAGCATGTAGCACATGGGATGCTAAAGCTAGTTTAGCATGTAGCAACATTCAGCATCAAGTTCTTTTTGTTTGTCTGCCTGGTAAAGTTCCCCCCCCCCCCCAAACATCACTTTTTGGTTTATCTTGTCTGGAAAGATGGTTGTTTCTATGGAAGACCAATCCTGCCATAATTTAAATGGATTTAGACTACATGCAGAAATAAATAAGAACAAGAATTCCTTTATTGTCCCGCAATTGGACATTTCTGGTGTGACAAACACAATGACAGTTACACACTATATAAGTGAGGCAAAAAAGAGAAAACCAGTGAAATCTAAAGTTTGTTCTAAAGAAATACCAAGAGTAGAAGATACTGGTAAAATATCAGAGTAAATATTGACCAAGGAAAGAAAAAAATACTTTGATAGTGGAAGTATTTAAATCAAGAACATTTAATGTTTTTATTAATCAGAATATTATTCAATAATACTATACTAATAATACTATTCAACAGAATAATATTCTGTTGAACAGAACATATATTATTATTATATATAATAATAACAGAACATATATAATGCAACCCTTCCAATCACCATCATTGGTCATCAGGTTTGTAACTTTGAACCAAGGAAAGGAAGAGTAAAGAAAACTGTAGAGGAAGAAGACAGTGGTTCCTAGACTAATCAGCTTGTGGTCTTTGAGAGACTGGTGCTACGAACATTGGGGTGACAAAGGTGACGGGGTCGATCCTGATTTGCAACTGTTTGATCTGCTTTTATGATTTGTACTGCATCACGTTGGTGATGACCCATCCAAATACAAGTAGAACCACAGTAATGGTCATAACCTGAATGTTGGTCCAATCTGTAGCTCGAGGGACCGAGCTCAACTTTGATGGGGTGAGACTGAATTTAATCTGCTGGGTAAAACCTGTCTTTCTATTCTGACATCAATGATGAAATTGTATACTTCTAAATAAATCTATTAGCTTACTTCAATCACTGAATCAAATTTGACAATGTCAAGGTGATGCAGAACCATATTTCTGATGTGGACTACTGGACCTTGAGATGGGGATCAGAAAACGGTTTGGTTGGGCAGTTTTAGTCTGTAAATTTGTCATGGTGGTTGTAATATAACAGATCTTCTGTCTCTGGGGTGCTAACAAATCACCTGTTACCTGCCCGTTCAATTTTGGTTTCCACACCTGCACCTTTGAAGGTCATTCTAGCCTGACAGTTTTGTTCATGGGAATCATTCCTTAGACCACACAGGTAATTGGTTAAATCTCTGATAAATGAAATACTTGGACATACACAGTGAATGTCCTTAGTTTTGGTACACAAGTCTAAGTTGGGGACCAAATAAAGTTTTGGGTCAGCATCATGATATTCTAACATTTAGGGGGTTTGTAGGTGTATGTGAGACAGACCTTGCCTAAAACTGACATTCAATATTGACTTAAGCCTATACATGTTAGCTCTTTTAGTTATGGGAAGGTTTTATTGTGAAACACGGCTATATTTCCACACCTAATTCCCTCTTTTTTAAGATTTGTAAAGACGTTGCATTAGTGCTTGTATCTGTACACTGTTGGTGGTCAACATGACGCCTTTGGCCGTTTGATCAGTTTCAGTCTCTGTTGACATTGTTGTAACATTGTAAAGATCTAGTTGTTCATAAAGCATGTAATGTGTTTCAGTGTTGGCTGCAGATGTTAAAGAAGAGGCTCCTGAAGAACAGAGTCCTGAGGGGGAGCAGCAGGAGTCAGAGCCCCTCCACATAAAGGAGGAACAGGAGGAACCCGGGGTCCATCAGGAAGGAGAGCAGCTCCTTGTGAAGGAGGAGACTGATAGCAGGTTTCCATTAACTGCTGCTCCTACCAACAGTAAGGATTTATTCAGTTTGTTTCTGTGTCCCGTGTTGCAGCTAAAGGCCAAAACTCACTGGATTCAATTGCATCCAGTCAGACAAAACTATAAAGATTAATGTGTCACTGTCATTAAAATGTTATTCAAACGCAACACACAATAAGATTAATTTATGTGATAATGTAGGAAATGTAGGGCAAACTATTAGAATGTTAAAACCTATATTTACATTATATTTAAATGCCCTTTGTAATCCAGGGAGGAATACCAAGCAGTTTTGCATATGTTATACATTTGCAATGTGAAAACTGAGTAGGTCTCCTCTCTGCTTTCTTTGCTCTGACTACATGCAGGTTTTTCAGGATGAGGCAGCTGCCTGTGCCTGTGAGGCAGAATTGAGGGAAGTAGGGAGGGACTCACTGCAGCTCTAGCTGCTGTTCTGAGAGAATAGCAATAGACCCACTCAGTTTTCAATCAATTTTTTGTGGTCCTTAATATTAACATCACTCTAAATGTAACTTTTCCTTTGATTTCTACATTAAAAACCTTCTTTGTCCTTGGCCAATCAGTGAAAAAAAGTCTGTTCACTTCACTTTGTGTCCCTTCTCCAGTTTGATTGGCCCTACTCTTGATTAGGCAAGGCAAGGCAAATTTATTTATATAGCACAATTCAGTACAAGACAATACAAAGTGCTTTACATGATTAAGATATACCAAAATAATAAAATGTAGATAGAAAATAGAATAAAAGCAAGTAGGTATAGAATGTAGTAACAAAAAAGAACATTAAAAACAGTAAAACTGTTTAACTAGAACAGTCAAAGGCAATTTTAAACAGATGTGTTTTTAATCTTGATTTAAAAGAACTCAGGCTTTCCGCACTTTTACAGTTTTCTGGAAGTTTGTTCCAGATAAACGGAGCATAGGAACTAAATGCTGCTTCTCCATGTTTAGTTCTGGTTCTAGGTATGTGGAGTAGGCTGGAGCCAGAAGACCTTAGTGGTCTGGATGGTTGATACACTGATAACAAGTCTGTGATGTATTTAGGTGCTAAGCCATTTAAGGATTTATAGACTAACAGAAGTATTTTAAAGTCTATTCTCTGAGATACAGGGAGCCAGTGTAAGGACTTTAGAACTGGGGTTATGTGCTCTACTTTCTTAGTCTTAGTGAGGACGCGGGCAGCAGCGTTCTGGATCAGCTGCAGCTGTCTGATCCACTTTTTAGGCAGACCTGTGAAAACACCGTTGCAGTAATCAATTCTACTAAATATAAACGCATGGATTAGTTTTTCCAGATCCTGCTGAGACATCAGTCCTTTAATCCTAGAAATGTTCTTTAGGTGATAGAAAGCTGACCTTGTAATTGTCTTTAGATGCTTTTGAAGGTTCAGGTCTGAGTCCATCACTACTCCCAGATTTCGGGCCTGATTGGTGGTTTTTAGCTGAAGCGACTGAAGCTGTGTGCTAACTTTTGATCTTTCCTCTATTGGTCCAAATATTATTACTTCAGTTTTGTTTTTATTCAATTGGAGAAAATTTTGGCACATCCATGCATTGATTTCTTCTAGGCATTTACTCAGTGCCTGAATTGGTTCATAGTCACCTGGTGACATGGTGATGTAGAGCTGTGTGTCGTCTGCATAGTTATGGTAGCTGATGTTGTTATTTTTTATTATCTGGGCTAGAGGGAGCATGTAGATATTGAATAGGAGGGGACCCAGGATGGACCCTTGGGGAACCCCACATGTGATTTTTGTCATCTCTGATGTAAAGTTACCTACTGATACAAAAAAGTCCCTGTCCTTTAAGTAGGATTTAAACCAGTTGAGAGCTGTACCAGAAAGGCCGACCCAGTTCTCCAGGCGTTCTAACAGGATGGAGTGATCAACAGTATCAAATGCTGCACTGAGGTCCAATAGAACCAGCACGGTGGTTCTTCCACAGTCTGTATTTATATGGATGTCATTAAACACCTTGATAAGGGCGGTCTCTGTACTGTGGTGAGCACGGAAACCTGACTGGAAAACATCAAAGCGGCTGGTCGTAGTTAAGAAGGTGTTTAATTGTTGAAATACAACTTTTTCAATGATCTTACTGATAAAGGGGAGGTTTGAGATGGGCCTGTAGTTCTGGAGTAGAAGTTTGTCTAAATTGTTCTTTTTCAGCAGTGGTTTGATAATTGCTGTTTTTAGGGACTGGGGGAAAACACCTGACAGAAGGGACGCGTTTATTATCTGAGTCAAATCAGACGCTATGACAGGTAAAACTTTTTTAAAGAAAGCTGCGGGGAGAACATCAAGGCAGCTTGAGGAGGAACTTAACTGCTGAATTATCTGCTCTAAGCTTTTGGAGTTTATTTGGCTGAATTGGGACATTTGGTCAAAATCAATTCTGGTAGGAGACAACGTTGGTACTGAACTTAGTATGGATGTACAAACAGATCCTCTAATCTTTTGGATTTTTTCAGTAAAGAAGTTTGCAAATTCATTGCAGGCCCTGGTGGAGTGGAGTTCTGAAGCCACGGACACAGGAGGATTTGTTAACCTGTCGACTGTGGAAAATAAGACACGAGCATTATTAATGTTTTTCTTAATGATCTCAGAGAAGAAAGATTCTCTTGCATTTTTCAATTGTAAGTTATATCTGTTAAGTCTCTCTTTATAGATGTCATAGTGAACCAGGAGTCTATTCTTTCTCCACCTGCGTTCAGCTTTTCGACATTCCCTTTTTTCACTTCTAACTGCTGGAGCATTTCTCCAAGGAGATTTTTTCTTCCCGGAAACAACTTTCACTTTAACTGGAGCAATGCAGTCAATGATGTCTGACACTTTAGACTGAAAGTTATCTACTAGCTCATCTACTGAGTTGCAGCCCAAGGTTGAAGTAGCAGAGTAAGCTTGAATAAAAGTTTCAGTGGCATTGTCCTTAAAGGTGCGTTTTCTTACGATGTCCCTTTGGCTAAATGAGTCACTGGTAATGATACATTCAAAGGTAACGGAGAAGTGATCAGATAAGGCAACATCAGTTACATTGACCTGTGAAATGTTTAGACCTTTAGTGATGATTAAGTCTAAAATATGCCCCTGCTTGTGTGTTGGCTGTTTAACATTCTGAGTTAAACCAAAGTTTCTAAGTGTGTCACACAGTTCTTTTGCACTTCTGTCTTCAGGGTTGTCAACGTGAAAGTTGAAGTCTCCCACAATAATTAAACAGTCATAATCAACACATATCACAGACAAGAGGTCACTAAAATCCTTAAAAAAGTTTGATGTGGACTTAGGAGGCCTGTAAACATTCAGAAACATAGTTCATACCGGGCTCTTTACCTTGAGAGCCAAATGTTCAAAAGAGTCAAATTTTCCCAAAAACACCTTTTTACACTTTAGTGAATCATTAAACAATGTTGCTACTCCTCCACCTTTCCTTTGCTGTCTGCTCTCACAAAGGAAATTGTAGTTTGGAGGTGTTGACTCCAGCAGTATTACTTCTTCATTAGATTCATGCAACCATGTTTCTGTTAAAAACATAACATCAAGATTGTTGTCAATAATAAAGTCATTAATTAAAAGGGATTTTCCTGACAGAGATCTAATGTTTAATAAACCTAGTTTATATGATTTGGTGGTTGATGATGTCTCTGTGGCAGGTTGCATCTGACAGTTAATGACTTTCAAGTATTTGTTCCTGTTTATCCTTTTGTTTTTCTTTTTTCTGCCACGAATCATCACAGATATTCCGTAATTCCCGGGAAAAGACCCAAGCTGATTCTCGAAACTGTCTTGTCTGATAAACGTGCAGCGAGGGCCCGCTGTGTATCACAGCGAAGTAATCTGAAGGTCTTGAGGACAGGCATGTTCCGTGATACGTAGAGGAGGATCTGGGGCTCTGCGGCCTTTGGAAGATGCTGGTTTAGTCACAGAGCTGTGGCTATATGGAGAGGATGTCATCTGTAGGCCAATCTTAAATACTTTGTTCATGTTGGGAGAAAATTCCAGAAAAGGAACCTCTGGGCTTTGTGGAGAGGAAGGCGAGGCGGGTGTAGTCCGGACCGGTGTTCGTGACAATGGATTTTCTTGGTCCTCTCGTTGTCCTGCTGAGATCTGGGATGAATCCTCCTGTAGCTCTGACGAAGCCTCTTTCTGTGTCATCTTTCTGGCCATGTTTATCTTGGCTTGTTCGGGCTGCACTGGGCTTATCTTTTGTTTAGGCACTGGATGTACTTTGTTTTGGGACAAAGCTGATGTCGTATGGTTCACAGAATAGAAGATGTTTGAAATCAGCCGTTTTGCACCTGACCTATTTAGAGAGAAGCCATCTCTGTTGAACAGATGTCTTCTTTCCCAAAATATGTTAAAGTTGTCTATGAAGGTTACAGTTGTTTGTTTGCATGTTTTTTCCAGCCATTTGTTTAACATCAGAATTCTGGAAAAAATCTCATCTCCACAGTAAACGGGCGAGTGAGGGCCGCTAAGAAACACCTTGATATTAAGGCCATGAACTAGGTTCAACAAACGAATGTAATCCTCTTTCAATACTTCTGTCTTATCCGGGTGATGTCGCCCAGGGCTTCAGCTTGTATTATGAGTTTTTCCAAGGTCGGGCGTTCTTTCAAGATCCTCTGAAGGTTGTCTGATATTTCAGACACCAGGCCAAAGTTCGAAGGGTTATAAATCAACACCTCTGTGTTTTTCTTGTTACAGAAATGTTTAATCCCCCTTACAGATCCATTGCATAATATCAGGGTCCTTGGCCCTGTGGCATGTCTTTTCTGTGATGTCTTAGAACGAAAATCGTTGACATACCTCTGATTGTTGTCGTGATCCTCCCTGGTCACATTTTGGAGCGGAGCGAATCTGTTTCGTAATGGAATTCCTGCATTTCCAGCAGGTTTACTCCTATCATTTGTTTTGAGAACAGCCCGTTGTTGTTTCACTTGTCCTGGGACATCTCTCTGTAGTCTCGGCCAGTTTTCTTTGTCTGGGTGCGGGGTTCGTTTATCCTTTGGTCTTGCACCCAGAGTGATCCAGGGATTCTCATTTTCCTCCGGGGACTGTTTGTTCGCCGAGTCGCTGGGCTGGTGGTCACCATTCAGAATCACAGGCAGGGTTGTTTCATTTCCATGCGTGGCGTTTACATCATAATTCACTTCGAGTCGACAGATTTTCAGTTCCATAACAGCTATCTTCTGTAAAAGCTTGTCAAAGTCCATTGTGGTGAAGGTAGGCATCCTTTGAATCAGGTGGTTCTCCTTCATATCCGCTTCATGTTGAAGTCTTTCCATAAGAGCATTTTTCCTGAGAACTGCCTCCTCTGGGCTGTTGTAAAGAGGCATCTTGTGTGGATTAGCTGAAAACTAAAAGAGTCCACACGGGGAAAAAATCAAACTCAAAAATAAATCACAGAAATTAAATAAAATAAAATAACTAAATCCAACTTTCTGTAATTTTGGTTAAGAGATAAAAAGGAGATAAAAAGGGGAGGAAAATGCAAGCAAGCAGGGAGCAGAGAAAAGAGCGTCCGAGTAGGCAGAGAGGCGGAGAGCAAAAAGTGATGAAAAAAGTCATACTGGTACTGAAAAAAACTATAATCAAAGTGCTCATAAAGGTGGTGGATAGCTGGGCCAAATGGAACCGGTTTAAATGGGACAAAAGTTTCCAGCCTGAACACAACGTAAAACCGGCCCACGGTCAGCATTTTTATTGAAGCAAAACTCGGCAAAAACCTTAATGGATTTTCACAGGATTGTCTTGTTGCAAACCTTAAACATGGAGTGACATAAACGTGTACGTAAATACATTGTTCACTGTATTTATGTATGTTGAGTACAGTTAGATGTAATATGAGAGAGAGAGAGAGATATTACTGTGTCGTCAGATTTATAAAAACGTAAGCACACCATGCTTTTAAATATAAAATTATTACATACTGTTCAATAAATCATAACCTTTTTTTTAATTAAGAGTAATTTTCATTTGAAGGTCCTTTTATGGGGGCCGCCATCTTGGTGAAGAACAGTACTGCCTCCTCCCAGTTTGTGACGTCAGGTCGCGGGACCGGCTGTAGAGCAAGTCCCAATGCCCTATCTCTCCCCTTGTCAATAAATATCTGTTTTAATGCCAAAACATTTTTAACGGCTTAAACAAAGATAGACATGGCATTAAGAATTTAAATTAGTACTAATTTTACATTTAGAGACATAAAAAGACAACAAATATGCACTAAAGTACGGTTTATGGATTGGGTTCTGCAGTGTTATAAGATGAGTATAAAACTCATCTTTAGAACAATCTCTGCTCCCCTTCTTGGGGGAGTGGGGGTGAACGCGGCCTGGGTGTCTATTGTCATGTGTGTTGAGAGTTGTTAGTGTTGGGGTGGGATTACATTTTCAGGTGAGGATGTTTGGAGGGCTATGTGTCCAGCTGCCTATCTCAGTCCTGGTCCATGTCGTCTCCATCGAGGGAACAGCGGTCTGTATTATAAATATAATACCCAAAATAAAGTGTTGCTAACGTGTGTTACTTTGAACGCGTTGTGCTGGTAAATTGGCTTGGGTGGTTTAACATTTAACTGAGTTTGACTCAGTCAAAAAAAAAAAAAAAGTCTTGAACTCTGAATTGTGAAAAGGAACAACCAAAAGACTGACAATCGGGCCTTGGCCCATCTAGGAGCCCTGCCTGACAGGAGCCAGAGAACGTACAAAATCTTTATCTGATCGCAGGAATAAAGCAGAGGTGAACAATTAAACACTAGTTTGCACTGAAATAAAAAACCACCACAATCCCCGCTTTCGCCAGAGAATCTTTCAGGGCACGGTTACGTACCTTCAGGAGGCGGATACAAATTACTGACCTTCGCATTCTGATCAGCGGGAGGCGGGGTGACGGGAGCTTGATTGACGGGTTGAGACAACACGGAAGTCACGGAGTTGGTTAGCTGGCTAAGCTGCGCAGCTACCAACTGAAGCTGGTTGTGAGTGGAGCTAATGGCTAAACCAAGAGACTGCATTTGTTCCTGTTGTGCAGCTAGCTGCCGCCCGAACGCATCTGCTGGGCTTTGGTGGCCAGAGCCTTCTGTCATGTTTTTCAAATGTTTATCCCACATGCTGATACGAACGGGAGACCAGTACACAGTTTTAAGGTGTTTATTTTTAAAGGAAACAATGCAGAACAGAGAACGAAGCTACTCGTAGCCTGGAACGAGGCCTGAGCGTCGGGGGCAGGGATGACTGTAAGGAAAGGGGAATAATGAGTCAAAGGCAAGAACCAGGAACGTGTCAGAATCGTGCGCTGCTTACCATTAGTCGAAGAGACCTAACCGGGGAAGAGTAAGTGCCGAGGGAACTAGTGTGCCTACTCTAGTAGGTGGGTGGTGGCTGGAGGGCGGCAGATGGAGCTGGCGAGAGATCCGAGACAACCTCAGCAGGCAGGAGCGAAAGACTGATTGACCAGAGAACAGGAAGCTTGAGGGTGCCAGTGGAATCCGGGAGGGGAAACCTCAAGCCCGACTTGGTAACGGCAAGGGAGCATGAGGGGGAACGCCACAGCAAAATCTGAGCAGAGAACTCCACTGGTACACAATCCTTTTCGGAGCTCCAAGACAGGTGAGTGCATCCATGCACACAAAACTGTGACAAAACAGGAGATCAAAAATTAGTCCAAAGTCAGAGAAGGCAAAAACTCACAGCAAGCAGAATCCAAGGCTTGGCCAGAGGACACGTCGTACCACAACTGGTTTAAGGCTCTGGCATCTTCCATCTGTCTGTGCGCCGCTTAAGAAGCCAGAGGAATCTGCCTCTGACGAGCCGCAGGTGTGGGGCACGCCCCCTCAGACACCACCACCACCTGTGGAAAAAACCCGGAGCAGGAAGACGCATGCAGAACCCTGACAAACAGTCTTATAATCTGATGCTCTTTTATGTGTGGACATGGACACACGAGGCACATTGGACAAAGCGTAATATTTTGTTTTAAAAGCATGGCTGAAAAGGTCAATGTCGTGTCATCAGCACTTTAAGGTTAAAAAAGGTAGCTCTACAAAGAACTGAGGTTTTGCAGGGCTTATAACAGTCATGTCATTTTATTCTGTGTTTTACTGTTCTGCATGTTCTGTCAAAGAATTTAATCTAGCAAAATTTCCTAAATATATCAGAATCAAAATGTGCCTCAGTAAAGGATGAAATCCAAACATTTTCTAATCTGCCTAATGTCTTTCAATATTTCCTGCAGATGTTAAGCAGAAGCTGATTGTTAAAGAAGAAGCTTCTTTAGACCACAGACCTCCTGCTGACCTGCATGACCCAAAGCCCCCCCACATAAAGGAGGAACAGAAGGGAATCTACATCAGTCTGCCAGGAGAGCAGCTCAATGGGAAGGAGGTGATTAATGCCATCAGGCTTCCAGTCTCTGCTCCTCCCATAAAGAGTCTAGATGATGAACAGTCTCTGCTGCTCTCACAGCTTTATCCAGACCAAATTAAAGGCAGAGAGTTTCCAGAAGAGAATGATGGAGACACCAGGATACAAGATCATGGAGATGCTTCAATTTTTTTAGAGACTGAAGACACTGAGGAGGATGAAGAGGACAGTGATGTAGATCACCCTCTCTCTGAGCTGAAACACTTGTCAGACTCTGGATATAAGAAGTGTCCTACAGAGAAGAAAAAATGTAGGAAAAGCCGCATGGGAGTGAAGCTTAGCTGCAAAGACTGTGGCAAAACATTTATGGGAAAATCAGCTTTAAACACACACATGAGAATCCATACAGGAGAGAAGCCTTTCTGTTGTGATCTATGTGGACAAAGATTTAGCGACAAATCTAATTTAAAGTCACACATGAGAATCCACACAGGAGAGAAGCCTTTCTGCTGTGATCTATGTGGACAAAGATTTAGCGACAAATCTAATTTAAAGTCACACATGAGAATCCACACAGGAGAGAAGCCTTTCTGCTGTGATCTATGTGGAAGAAGCTTTAGCCACAAATCAGCTTTAAACACACACATGAGAATCCATACAGGACAGAAGCCTTTCTGTTGTGATCTATGTGGACAAAGATTTAGCCAAAAAGGAGATTTAAACATACACATGAGAATCCATACAGGACAGAAGCCTTTCGGTTGTGATCTATGTGGAAGAAGCTTTAGCCACAAATCAGCTTTAAACACACACATGAGAATCCACACAGGACAGAAGCCTTTTTGTTGTGATCTATGTGGACAAAGATTTAGGGACAAATCTAATTTAAAGTCGCACATGAGAAGCCACACAGGAGAGAAGCCTTTCTGCTGTGATGTATGTGGACAAAGATTTAATCAAAAAGTAAATTTAAACACACACATGAGAATCCATACAGGACAGAAGCCTTTTTGTTGTGATCTATGTGGACAAAGGTTTAATCAAAAAGTACATTTAAACACACACATGAGAATCCATACAGGACAGAAACCTTTCTGTTGTGATCTATGTGGACAAATGTTTAGTCACAAATCTGTCTTAAACAAGCACAGAAGAAACCATACAATGCAAGAAATGGCAAGTTGTTTTGTATAGCACATTTCAGTACAAGGACACATCAAAGGGCTATTCATGATTAAAATAAAAACAGAAACAAAAATTTGACTACAAATTTAGATGTTTCAGTTAACAGTTTAATCAGAACAGTCAAAGGCAATCCTAAACAAATGTGTTTATAATCTTGATTTAAAAGAACTCAGGCTTTCAAGCACTTTTTACAGTTTTTTGGAAGTTTGTTTCAGTTGGTAGAATATAATAAATCAACTTTTTACAGGTTGTAAAGCACTTTGGGGTCGTCGGACTAGTTAAAGTGCTATACAAGTACAAGCCATTTACCAGATTAGGCTTGAATCAGAAGACCTTAGTGGTCTGGAGGGTTGATATGCTGATAACAATTTTGTGATGTATTTAGCCATTCCTAAGCCATTCAGGGATTTTATAGACTAAAACAAGTATTTTAAATTCTATTTTCTGAGATACAGTAAGTTAGTGTAAGGTCTTAAAGTCTAACTCTTGGACTGAAAGAAAATCCTGAAAGAAAATCCTGAAAACTTCCAGAACAAGGTAAACTTTGAATATTCATGTGTCAAAAGTGTTCAAATTAAGTTTAAATTTGAAATATTGCGCATTTTATACGCCGATTTTGGTACTCCGAATTTGGTGCTGTCTTCGTTTACGATCGGCCATTTCCGACGTGTGACGTCAGTTCAAGAACACCGAGAATGCGCGCAGCGAACTTGCATAGAAACACACAGGCGTTTACGTTGTACAACCTGTACGGCAAACAAGGATATAAGGATGTTTTCCAGTATCTTCTTTCACACACCAAATCTGCTGATCCACGTCTACTTTGAGCAAGCGCTTTTAAAAAAAATCGGCAAACTAAGTCCACAATAAAATGCCTTCTAGCGTCGCTTATAGACCAGTTCACTGCTATTGTTTTCATGCGCGCCGGACTAGAAGGAAATTGACGAGTTCTCGGCGTATTTTTCTTCTTTAGATAACGTATCACAAGATCGTTTTAAGAGTAAGTTGATGGTATCATATTGCCAGATTTATACCGCAAAAGCCTGAAGGGACGGAGCGAGTCTGTGAAATGCTGGCCAAGGGTTCCGTACGGCAACATATACAGCTACCTTATAAACACGCAGGGAGTACACACGAGAGAGCATGGAAGCATGAAACCACTGGACGGCTAAGAATTATTTTATATCGGGACAGACACCAGCAACCCCTGCGACCCCATGAGGGATTAAGCGGGTCAGAAAATGGATGGATGGACGTTCAGACATGTTTGTTTAACAGCAGAAAGCGGGCACACAGCGCTTCAGCAGAGAGGAAGACCCGCCCGGTAGGTTAAAACAAACATTGTTCACTAAGGATTATTTTGGTGTTTTTGTCTTATTAATCCTTTTCACAGACTCATGCCAGAGGGTTTGCATACATTGTACATGTACGTATATAAAAAAAAAAAATGCCGTAGTTGGTGGCTGTAGTGCAGACTGCTGTGAAGTTGGCTTGACATTGGATATTCAAGTTCCGCGGAGTCAGCGGGATCTAGCTCACGGTTGATCTGGTTGAAGGACTCCGATTTCGGCCAGCGTCTCTCAGCTGCTCCTTTCTCCCATACACGGTGGGACCGTCAACAAATCTGATTTGATTTTTGTTTCTCAAGAGTGCTCCGCTGACGCCGCGGAGCTTGAATGTCCAATGTCAAGCCAACTTCACCGCGGTCTAGTGCGGGCCAGAAAGTAACGCTACATACTCTGCCGGTGGATCAAAAGGTCCGAAAGAAATGGGATAAATTTGTAAAAGAAACGCGAAAGGACTGGATTGCCGGCAGTGACAAAAGTGTTTCATGCAATTCACACTTCACGAGCGAGGATTGTGAGGGGTACTTACAATGGAGCATGGGCTCTATTAGTGATGGGTCCGGCAACACCGATGCGTCGGCGCATGTGTCGGTCTCATAGAGCGAAACCCGTGTCGATGTGTGTATTACTACGGAAAAGTCACGTGACCGATACAGGAACTGTTTCGGTCACGTGACCAATACAGCACCTGTTTCGAACTGACTGACGCGCCAAACTGTTTCTGTTCCCTCTAAGCTGCACGCGTGTGCATTCGCGCACAGCAGCGCGCACAGCAGAGCTATGCTGCGCAGTAAAGAAAATCCAAGCTGAACTGTAAACAAAATAACGGTTAATAATGATTAATTTTTAACTATTTTGCAACTCTGGTGTGATGGTGTTGTACCACAGTCTCGCTCTGTGAGCGCCAGGTGCTGATCGGAGCGCACCACTGATGGATGGGTTCTGCAACGCTTTTTTGGTTGGGCGGGTTGCGCTGTGCGTCTTTGTTCTGAGCGTCGTTTCAGAAAAAAACGGCTGATCTACCCTTAGTAGAAAGTTGCTACTCTGAGTAGTTTTTCCTCCCTTTGTCATACTCAGCATGTCCGATTTCAGAACAGATGATATCAGTCAGGTAACTAAACACAGCGCCCGATCAACCATTTGTAAAAAAAAAAATAAAAAAGCCAGTCCACAAGCATCCTCCTTCACATTATTTATTGACTGTATCTAAAAAAAATCAAATATATGTTTAATTCAAAAGAAAATATAAAATAATACAATGCAACATACAATGATTTAAATTGTATTGTGTATACTTGATCATCAAATCAGTGCTAGTTAACACTGTCAACCAGGTAGCCTGTAGTGATTTTTAAGGTCCAGCAGGTGTCAGTATTCAGTGACACAGTATCGGCACAGTATCGGCACAGAGTTGCAATGTGTCAAAACGTTTCATGACGCCTCATCGACCCATCACTAGGCTCTATGTCTTGGGCAGGTTAGATATAGTCTCCTCAGGTTCACCTTGAGGAGACTATATCTAACCGAATATATATACGAATATATATACGAAGAAACTCCGTTTCTTCGTATATATATTCGGTATCGGAGTCGCCGATGCTTGAGGGGGAGTTTGAAGGTGTATCAGACATTTTTTTTAATAATTTTTTTGTACGTAGAGTACGAGTTCTTAATAAAGTGTAACAAATCGTTGGCGAAAGACGTAGTATTAGCAGCTGGATGCACGGCACTAGTTCTGTTTGTGACGTCACATTCCGGAACTGCCCGATTGAGGAATGTTCTGGCACTTTTGCTTATACAGCAAGTTTTATCGAAATTACTTCCAAACGGCGCACATAATTCACATATATTATACATTTCTTTACTCTGGTGACTTTTTGAATGCATCAGGCAAAAATACATTCAGTCCAAGAGTTAGACTTTACGGACCAGGTCGATGTGCTTTTCTTAGTCTTATTGAGGATGTGAGCAGCAGCGTTCTGGATCAGCTGCAGCATTTCAGTTTTCTATTTGACTAAAATTAAATGCATGGATTAGTTTTTCCGTAACCGGCTGTGACATCAGTCCTTTAATCCTGGAAATGTTCTTCAGGTGATGGAAGGCAGACTTTGCAATCACATTTAGATGCCTTTGCAGGTTCAAGCCTGAGTCCATTAGTGCAACAACCCTCAAACTGGGGTCTCCAGACCATGCATGGGTTGGGGGTCTGTGAAACTATGTAGTTGGGCCTGAGGAGACACTGCTGAGGATGTGTCGTGTTTGAGTCAAGTATCATAATGGACAAATATTTAACTCTGTCCAAATTATCATGTAAAGTAAAGGCCAAATCAGCTAAAATTAGGAAGTATGACAACAGTTACATCGAGTTTGGCTTTATGGAGAATGAGGATTGGAGACCAAAATGTGTTTGTCTTCAAGTGCAAGAAAACAAGCTTTGTATCTGGTGGCGTAGAGCAATGCAAACAGTAAGAAGCCACACTCAATAGGAATGGACCTTGTGCTTCCTGCTGCGGTGGACATGTGTGAGGTTCTACTTGGTACAGATGCAGCTAACAAGTTGAAAACTGTCCCGCTTTCAGACGACACGATGAGAAGAAGAATTAAAGAACTGTCGGCTGACATTCAGGAACAGTTATTGGATAGACTGTGTTAATGTGATCAGTTTTCTATACAGCTGGATGAATCTACAAACATTTCCATTGCTGCTCAACTGATAGCTCTGGTGCTCTATCCCTGGGAGGGAAACATTTTGGAGGGTTTTCGTTTCTGCAAGGAGGTCTTGGGCAGGACAACTGGTGAGGAAATATTTAAGCTAGTTGATGCTTTTCTGACTGAAGCAAGACTGAGCTAGAAAAATGTCTCTGTTTGAACGGATGGCCCAGCAGTGATGACCGGCCCAAAGAGTGGAGTTGAAGCGTGGATAAAATCCATCAATCCATGCGTTATAGCTACCCACTGTGTCCTGCTTCAGCAGGCACTAGCTTCCAGAGACATGGACCCAGATCTTCTGTTCTGAACACAGCTATCACTGCAGTTAACTTTGTGAAATCCAGAGCTTTGAAATCACAGCTGTTTGGTCAACTTTGCCCAAATCTGGATGCTGAACATGACGCACTGTGATGGTTGTCTCATGGAAAAGTGTTGCAAAGTTTTTGAGCTACACGGAGAAATGGCTGAATTTGAGAGGAAAAAATGGACATTTACATTTCTTTCATGATCCAGACTGCATTGCCAAGTTAGCCTATCTTGCAGACATATTCAACATATTGAACAGCCTCAACCTCTCCATCCAAGGAAGCTACACATCTATCCTTGAAGTTAGTGACAAAATCACCACCTTTATGAAGAAGAAGAATAAAAGATGGAATAACAGACATGTTCCCCCAAATGACTGACTTTTTAAACACTGAGAAGCTGTCTGTTGCTATTGTGAGGGATGTTGTGACTTCACACCTAACATCACTGTGTGAGAACATCAGCTCATATTTCTCTGATGTGAACACTGATGCCTGGGACTGGGTGCTGATCCATTTTCACCTGCTGCAACAAGAAATGTCTTAAGAGGTAAAACAGAAGAACATCTCTTGGAGTTATCTTGTGACAGAACATTGAAGGCCAGATTCCAACAGGAAAATCATGCAGACTTTTGGGCGTCCCTCTCACATGAGTATCCTGAACTGGCTGCTGAGGACATGAAAATATTGCTGCTGTTTTGTTATTATTTTTATTATTCTCTACATGTTTATTTTTATTTACCATGTTTATGACATTTATCACATATTTACTCATTACTATTAAAAAGGTTTTAAGGTTTGAGTTTATTCAGACATTAAAGTGTTTTTCAGATGACTAATATCTCTCTCACGTATTATTGTGTTTATTATTATTGTCATTTATTTACTGGAACATATACCATGCTTCATCTTACCTCATACTATGTTTTTCAACTGTCTCTCTTATCATTGCAGAAGGCCTGCAGAGATATAACTCTTTTTCCAAGACCTGAACTGAACTGTGTGAATGGCGTTGTATTATCTTGAATATCGCATCATAAATGGTTTCTAACCAGGGACCTCCCTGAACACAATAAAGAGAGAGGAAGCACAGGGTGTGTTTTCAGAGCAGTAAGGAGTTGTAACTGAGCACATCTCTGCTGTTCTCCTCTGAAATAAAACCAAACTAACGTTTGTTGTCTTTCTTCCCTCGTGTTGTTTAATGAATGTTTAGGGTATTTGAACCTGACACGTTTCCAACCACTTACCTCTGTGAATCAACATTTTCAACTCCGACTGTAATGAAGAACAAATGCAGAGCTGGTTTACAAGTGGAAGATGATCTTAGAGTTTGTTTGTCATCCATGCCTCCAAGAATAAACTGTGTGGGGAGAGACAGGCTCATCCTTCTTACTAATTGTCAAGAGGTTATTGATGTCATTGATGAATGGCTTGACTGTGTAACAAAGCCTAAAGCAGATATTGATAACTGGGAGTTGGTTCCACAGGAGAGGAGCCTGATAGCTAAAGGATCTGCCTCCCATTCTGGGGTCCGTTCTTCGTACGTTGCTTAAAACATCCGAGATCAAATGAGACATCCAAGATGATTTCATCCGGCTAATCATGATCCGGCTAACTGGGTTCTTCGAACACACCTGTTGTTTACGATTAGTATGGCTGGATTGAGTTATCTGAGACAACTGCGCGTTCATGCGTTTGTTTAAAAGGGGAAATGTATCGATAGTAGAAACATTGATCAGCATCGCTGCTATTGGCTGTTCAGCATGGCCAAAGAACGCCCACAGATCTTCTCCCACGCAGAACAAGAGTTTGGAAGATTATGCCGAATTTGAGTCATTAATTAAAACACCTCAAAATCTGTTAAAGCCAGGAGAGAGGGCTGGTAAAAAGCAGCAGACAAATTAATGCGTAAATACTGTCCATGGTAGATGTTTCTATCACTTTCTACAGTATTAATTTTTGCATTTTAATAATTTCATATTTACTTTGTTCTTGTATATCAGAGCCTCCACGGAACCCGCTAGAACATGGGGACAAGTAAAGGTGAGATACAAGAATATTCTACAAAATGGTAGCCTTTAATTATTACACTTTATTTTAAAAAGGCACTTGTTATGTCAAGAGATCCAGTGTCATTCCTTAGAGACGGGAAGTAAAGGACATGTGCAAACTGGGAATTTTAACAAAAAAAATATTTATCTATAAAAAAATGAAGTTCTTCCTTTTCCAAGTCATCCACAGTTTACACGGTAAAACTGTATTGCTCCGTGGCTAGATAATCCATCCATAGTTTTTTTCTAATACAATATACGGCTCGACAGGAAGCAAGCCTTTCAAAGTAAAACTAAACTTCACAATAAAATGGCCCAAACAAATCTTCTTACTGAATATGATAAAAATAAAAAGCAAACAATCATACAAATAACTTAAATATTTTAGATTTATGGCTCCAACATCACTTTTTCCTCTTTAAAACCCACTGCTAAATGATGTGTCTGTTTATAACAGCCACCAAGAAAAATCTCTCTACATTTACACTGTTGCGCTGCGCTAAAGGATCCTCTATTGTGCAATACGCGGTTAATTCTAAAAACTGCAAATTATTCTTGCACCTTTCGCAACAGGTTACTGTCGTAAAAAATGGACATGGCTACGGCAGACTTCCCTATCTCCTTGGCTTATAAAGCTGCGATCTAATCTTGTTTACATGAAATAAGCCTGCTCTCGAGCAGGCTTAAGCTGGCGCACATGTTGCTATGACAACAAGTGCAGGATGTCTTTCGAAGAACCAAACGATCCAAGATCATGCCAAATTGTCAACAATGAAATCATCCTGCTAACTGAGTTAGCGACGTACGAAGAACGGACCCCTGGCCACTCTGGCTCCCATCTGATACTTTGTTTATGGGTATTTAAAGGAGGGAACCGCCCTCAGTCGATGATGTCAGCCGTGGGTTGTGTAGACCCCCGACCGCGTGGATTGTGCTCTAACCGGACTGACCGACTTCCCAGTCCTAACCATGGTAAGAGATGGAACAACAGGCCTGTTTGAAAGCTTGTCGGCTTTGATGCTTGCTACTTTGCGTGTGTGAAGAGCTTGCTGTTTGTCTTGCTGTATTCTTGTGGGGAATAATAAATATGGGCGCTATTATCCCAATAGAAACAGTGTTTGTGTTTTTATTTGTGTGTTGCCGATCTCTTCCGAATCTCAATAAACATTTCATAAAACACCTACTCTCTTATCATTGCACAAGGCCTGCAAAGATGTTACTCTTTTTCCAAGACCTGGGGTCCGTTCTTCGTACGTCGCTAACTCAGTTAGCAGGATTTCATTGTTGACGATTTGGCATGATCTTGGATCGTTTGGTTCTTTGAAACTCATCCCGGACTTGCTGTCATAGCAACATGTGCGCAAAGTTGAGCCTGCTCCCGAGCAGGTTTATTTCATGTAAACAGGATTGGATCGCAGCGGAGGAGATAGGGAAGTCTAGCCAGCGCACTTGGACCAGAACTGTGGAACACCATTTTTTTTTTATGTTCAATAAAAGACGAAACAAATAATGCTTTGTTCCTGTCGTTTTATTTAAACAATTATTTATAAAGAAAAGTCAGCAAGTCATCTTTTGCCTGCAGTAAGAGAAAGTTATGTAAAATCAGTAATAATACTATGTGTAAAATGGTGTAGTAGAATTTACTCTGATGGTCCTTTTGAAGCAACCCGATCTCTAGTGCAGTTTTTCTCTTTTTCACGTTGTGGAGTTCAATTTCTCCTCTTAATTTGTATTTTTTTCAGGTCAAAATACTTTTTCTTTTGTTGAAGATGCCGTTAATATAGGGAACAGATGGCACCTTGAGTCATTTTGTGAAAAGAAAAAGAAAAAGGGTTAAACATGTAAAAGTAAAAAGAACCCGATTATTTTTCAGCCTTCGTATTGGTGGCTGTTAAAAACAGACAAACACATAATTTAACAGTGGCTTTTAAAAAATAGGAAGAAGTTGCTTTTTAAAATACAGTATAATAATTAAAGGCTATCATTTTGTAGAATATTCTTGTATTTCACTTTTTTCCCCATGTTCTAGTGGCTCCCATGGAGGCTCTGACATAAAAGAACAAAGTACTTATGAAATTATTAAAATGCAAAAATACATACTGTAGAAAGTGATAGAAACATCTGTCATGGACAGTATTTACACATTTAACTTGTCTGCTGCTGTTTGCCAGCCCTCTCTCCTGGTTTTAGCAGACTTTGAGGTGTTCCCTGTTGTTTTAATTGACTCAAATTCGACATAACCTTCTTTTAAAAGCTCTTGTTCTGCTGGGAAAAAAAACTATGGGCGTTCTTTGGCCATGCTGAACAGCCAATAGCAGCGCTGCTGATCATTGTTTCTACTATCAATACATTTCCCCTTTTAAACAAACGCATGAACGCGCAGTTGTCTCAGATAACTCAATCCAGTGATACTAATCGTAAACAACAGGTGTGTTCGAAGAACCCAGTTAGCTGGATCAGGATTAGCCGGATGAAATCATCTTGGATGTCTCATTTCATCTTGGATGTTTTAAGCAACGTACGAAGAACAGACCCCAGAACTAAACTGTGTGAATGTCGTTGTATTATCTTAAATGTCACATCATAACGGGTTTGTTTAAGGAGTTGTAACTGAGCACATCTCTGTTCTTCTCCTCTCAAATAAAGCCAAACTAACACTTGTTGTCTTTCTTCCCTTGTGTTGTTTAATGAATGTTTTAGGTATTTGAACCTGACACGTTTCCAACCACTTACCTCTGTGAATCAACATTTTCAACTCTGACTGTAATGAAGAACAAATGCAGAGCTTGTTTACAAGTGGAAGATGATCTTAGAGTTTGTCTGTCATCCATGCCTACGGTGTTCATTTTAGGACATCCTCAGACTCAGGTGTCAGTGTCAGAAAAACCTCTGTCATCTTCAGACAAAACTGCCTCAGCGTCAGAAAAACCTCTGTCATCCTCAGAAAAAGTTGAGTCAGGTCTCAGAAAAAACGTTGTCAGAAAAACTGCAGTCAGGTCTCAGAAAAAACGTTGTCAGAAAGAAATCAGGTCTCAGAAAAAACGATGTGGAAAGAAGGATTTTTGATAAAATTAAAGAAGATGGGAATTGGGGGTTCAATGTTTAATTGGATAAAGGATTTTCTCAACAATAAACAAACTATAAAAGTAAGAATATGAAATCAATTATCAGAAAATCTTTATGTTGAAAATGGTATTCCCCAAGGAAGCAATTTTTTCTCTATATGAACTTTCCAAGTAAGCCTTTCATCTAACCACATACCCAAAAATTTAAATTGTTTTACCCTTTCCAAATCATATTTATGAATTTGTAACTTTAATTCTTCAGAAACTTTTTTCCTTGTAAAAAAACAAAATCTTTGTTGTATCTACAGAAATCTTGAATCCCCATCTAAAAGACCATTCTTCTATTTTATTAATGGCTTCTTGAACTTTTTTTAATGATGAAACTTATATTTTTACCCCTCTTCCAAATTGCTCCATCATCAGCAAATAAAGAAACACCCATATTATTTTCCACATCCTCAAACATATCATTAATCATAATAGAAAAAAAATAATGGACTAACTATGCTTCCTTGGGGAATACCACTTTCAACATAAAGATTTTCTGATAATTGATTTCATATTCTTACTTTTATAGTTTGTTTATTGTTGAGAAAATCCTTTATCCAATTAAACATTGAACCCCCAATTACCATCTTCTTTAATTTTATCAAAAATCCTTCTTTCCACATCGTTTTTTCTGAGACCTGACTGCAGTTTTTCTGACAACGTTTTTTCTTAGACCTGACTCCAGTTTTTCTGACAACGTTTTTTCTTAGACCTGACTCAACTTTTTCTGAGGATGACAGAGGTTTTTCTGACGCTGACACCTGAGTCTGAGGATGTCCTAAAATGAACACCGTACATGCCTGCAAGAATAAACTGTGTGGGGAGAGACAGGCTCATCCTTCTCACTAATTGTCAAGAGGTTATTGATGTCATTGATGAATGGCTTGACTGTGTAACAAAGCCTAAAGCAAATTAACATTCAATTATTCATTGACTCGGAATTATTAAGGATAAGTTAAGAACGGATCCAGTGACAACTTAACAGAAGCCAGGAACTTAAATATGCTGGCAATAATCAAACTTGATAAGGAACAGGTGTGAGATCAACAGAAATACATGCAGCTGGAAAAGAAACTAGGGTGGGAAACTGGGAGGGCACACAAACCAAACACTAACTGAAACATCCACAAGCCAAGGAACTTGTAGTAGTAGCTTGTCAGTCCATTGCCCATCTCCACCCTTAGCTCTGGGTATGTACAGGATAACTCCAACATTGATCCACAGGTGTGTGCAATTGGCCAGCGATCTAGTCCTTCCAAAGCTGTAAATATCACTTCAACATATAAACAAAACTGGAGAAATGGAAGAAAATTATGAATGTGATGAGGGGCCTCATGGAGCGTGATTAGGGAACTAGTCATTCCTGTTTAAAAACTATATATGTGGCTTTGATTGGATCAATCCTTGATTTTGGATGTATTGTCTATGATTCTGCAGCAGAAAGTAATCTTAATAAATTAGATGTTATCCGATATCAAGCCTTAAGAGTTTATTGTGGGGCAACGAGACCTACCCCTGTAAGTGCTCTTTGAGTAAGAGTAGGAGAGATGTTATTAAAATACAGAAGTACGCAGCTGGCATTGACCTACTGGGCAAATTTGTGTGGGCGCAGTCAGGGTCACCCTACTTTTAAGACCCTGGAACCAAGCCAGGAGAAGGAAGAAGTGAAGATGAACAGTTTTGGGTGGACAATTGAAAAAGCAACAAAAGATTTTGAAATAAGTCATTTATAAGGGAGTCCTTGAGTTTTCAAATATTCCGATATGGATGCTTGGGGAAGCCAATGTTGATTTGAAGTTACTGAAGAGGAGGGGATGTAATGTGAATAATGTTTCTACTTATATTAGGAGGAAATACCTTTTATTATCTATAAATTTATACTGATGCTTCAAAGTTGGACTACGGTCAGGCTGGGATTGGTTTTGTAATCCCAGACATTGGTGTGAGAGTTGCGACAGACTGGCGACCTGTCCAGGGTGTACCCTGCCTCTCGCCCAGTGAACGCTGGAGATAGGCACCAGGCCAGCAACCCCCGTGACCCCATGTGGGACTAAGCGGGTTAGAAAATGGATGGATGGATGGATGGGTGTGAGAGTTTATTAAAGAACAAGTGACCATATAGCAGTGAATACTGGGGAGCTGCTGGCTTTGCTCTTAGAAATGCTCTGAGTGGAAGAACATGAGCCAATGAAAATACTAATTGCTTCAGATTCAAGTAGTGCATTAATAAGTTTAAAGAATTTCAGAATGGATGTTGTTGTAGAACTGTCTCAAATAATAAACAGATCAGGTACACTGAGGAAATGTGTGGTTTTCCTCTGGGTGACAGCTCATTTTGGAATAGTAGGCAATGAATTGGCAGATAAGTATGCAAAGCAGGGTGTAAGAAAATTAAACATAGATTTACCTGTTAAGTCTTCAAAGACAGAAATTAAGAGCGTTGTAAAGAGTACTCTAAAAAGAAGGAGGCAAAGAGACTGGGATTAAAGAAGTACTGCCCGATTCTGTTACTCTGTCCATCAAAATGTTGGGGGAACAATGGAGATTGGGGGAGATCTTTGCCTGAGAGAGGAGGATGTTCTGCCACGTTTAATGACGGGACACAGGAATTAATAGCACATTACACTTAATTGGAAAACATCCATATGGAAACTGTGAATATTGTGGGGAGACTGAGACAATAGATGTGGTTTTTACTTGTACTAAATACAGACGACAAAGGAGAATTCTTATAGGAAGAATAATTGAGAATGACCATTTAATATTAAGAGAATATTGCAGGGATGGAGAGATACAGAAATTTGTAGGGCGGTCCTGAAATTTATTAAAAGTTAAGGATTACTTTTGTGTATTTAGATTGGGGAGACTTGACTAACCAGAGGCTTCCCAGCCCAGACTCCATCCTGGAAGGCGGCGGTAATGCACCTCTACGTTGTCACCCACATTAAACTTCACAAGATCAAGCTCTGTAATGATGAGTTTAAAACATAATCATTCAGAAAGCAGAGCAGATATGTTATTAGAAATACCGCTTACATTATTTAGAACACAACAAATGGGTTTAACAGTAATATTTTAATGGATACCAGCACATATTGGATTCAAAGGCTCATAGGTTGGCTAAGATGGCAACTCAAAACGTCATAAATTTAAGCTAGAATGGCAGAAAAGATGTGATAGAGAAAGCAAAGGAAGATGGTTTTATAGGATCTAAAAGTCGTTTTGGGGAAATAAGAAATGGAAGAAGGAACAGAAAGGAGGAAAGGGTATTAAAATTAAGATTTGGACACACCGGACTGAACAGTACACTTTTTAAGATACAAAAACATTCATCCATCCATCCATTTTCTGACCCCCTTAATCCCTCATGGGGTCACGGGGGTGCTGGTGCCTAACTCCAGCGTTCACTGGGCGAGAGGCAGATTACACCCTGGACAGGTCGCCAGTCTGTCACAGGGCAACACAGAGAGACAAACAGGACAAACAACCATTCACACACACACTCACGATACAAACACATAATATAGGAAAATGTTACAATTGAACATGCCAAATAAGATTGTCAAAAATGTCAAATAGAAGGAAGTTTCATGAAAGAATTTGAGAAAATGAAAGAAACGTTTAATATAGTAAATATATCACAAAGAAATTTAGAAAGCAAACAGATACAAATTATTATAAGAATTTTTGAAAATAACTACATTATTTATTATAATTTGATTATGTAATATAGATATTTTTCCATCACGAACCACACTTTATATCAGCTGGTAGCGGTACTGCGCAATACAAGTTTTTCTGCCAACCGCCAAAAAAAATAAATAAATTATATATATATATATATATATATATATATATATATATATATATATATATATATATATATATATATATATATATATATATATATATATATATATATATATACACACAAGAAGACGAACCTTCACAGATTATTTCGTGATGTAAATGTAGACATGAGACTTCTTAAAAGGAAAAATTATTGTAATTTAAACGAAATAGGGATAAAGACTGATATATATTTAAGAAACTCATAATTAAAATATAATCAGGTGGTAGTAATTTAAAAGGATGTGTGGGAATAGGAATATATATTTGCCAGAGTTTAAAATACACATTCCTACAAGAATGTCAGATCAATTATCTGTTTTCACAGCAGAGATGGTGGCACTTATACTGAGTTTACAGTGGGTAGAGGAGGTTAGACCAGACAGGGTGGTGGTATGTACGGATTCCAAAGCAGTTTTAGAAAGTATTCAGGGAGAAGGAAATAATAGGAAAGATTTAGTCTTAGACATTCAGCACAGTTTATTTAGATCATACAGGGGTGGCATTGATATTTTGTTTTGTTGGGTACCAGCACATGAAGATGTAAAGGGCAATGAGAAGGCAGATAAATGAGCAAAAAGGGCTTTAGAGGGGGCAATAACGATTACAATTCCTTTAGGAAAAGGGGAAGGGAAATCACTTATTAAGAGTAAAGAAATGGAAAAATGGGAAAAAAGTGGAATGAAGATAAAAAAGGAAGAAAATTATACAAAAGTCAGTATTAAATATAAATATTAATGAGGGTAACAGAAGGGAAGAAATAATAATGAACAGATTAAGAGTAGTTCATATCTATTTAAATGACAATTTATATTTAATAGAGAGGAAAAGGCAGTAGAGGGCGGGGCCCTTGGCGTTCCGATCCTCGGCTGCAGAAGCTGGCTCTTGGGACGTGGAATGTCACCTCTCTGGTGGGGAAGGAGCCTGAGCTTGTGCACGAGGTTGAGAGGTTCCGACTAGAGATAGTCGGACTCACCTCGACGCACCGCTGGACATTCTTCCACTCTGGAGTTGCCCATGGTGAGAGGCGCCGAGCTGGGGTGGGCATACTTGTTGCCCCCCATCTCGGTGCCTGCACGTTGGGGTTTTACCCGGTGAACAAGAGGGTGGCCTCCCTCCGCATTCGTGTGGGGGGACGGGTTCTGACTGTTGTTTGCGCTTATGCGCCAAACAGCAGTTCAGATTACCCACCCTTTTTGGAGTCCTTGGAAGGGGTACTGGAGAGTGCCCCTCCTGGGGACTCCCTCGTTTTGCTGGGGGACTTCAATGCTCACGTGGACAATGACAGTGGGACCTGGAGGGGAGTGGTTGGGAGGAATGGCCCACCTGATCTGAACTCGAGTGGTGTTTTGTTGTTGGACTTCTGTGCTCGTCATGGATTGTCCATCACAAACACCATGTTCAAGCATAAGGGTGTCCATATGTGCTCTTGGCACCAGGACACCCTAGGTCGCAGTTCAATGATCGACTTTGTTGTCGTTTCATCTGATCTGCGGCTGTATGTCTTGGACACTCGGGTGAAGAGAGGGGCGGAGCTCTCCACCGACCACTACCTGGTGGTGAGTTGGCTCCGATGGCGGGGGAGGAAGCCGGTTCGATCGGGCAGGCCCAAACGTACTGTGAGGGTTTGCTGGGAACGTCCCCTGTGAGACGGAGCTTTAACTCCAACCTCCATGTTTCGCGCCTCTATTGTTGAGGCGGCTAGTCGGAGCTGTGGCCGCAAGGTTGTCGGTGCATGTCGCGGCGGCAACCCTCGAACCCGCTGGTGGACACGGGCGGTGAGGGAAGCCGTCAAGCTGAAGGAGTCCTACCGGACTTTTTTGGCCTGTGGGACTCCGGAAGCAGCTGATGTGTACCGGCAGTCGAAGCGGCAGGCGGCTCGGCTGGTCGCCGAGGCAAAAACTCGGGCGTGGGAAGAGTTCGGAGAGGCCATGGAGAAAGACTTCCGTACGGCTTCGAAGCGATTCTGGTCCACTATCCGGCGTCTCAGGAGGGGGAAGCAGTGCAGTACCAACACTGTTTACAGTGGGGGTGGTGTGCTGCTGACCTCGACTCGGGACGTCGTGTTTCGGAGGGCGGAATACTTCGAACACCTCCTTAATCCCACCAACACGTCTTCCATTGCGGAAGCAGAGCCTGAGGACTCTGGGTCGGGTTCTCCCATCTCTGGTGCTGAGGTTGCCGAGGTTGTTAAAAAGATCCTCGGTGGCAAGGCCCCGGGGGTGGTTGAGATTCGCCTTGAGTACCTTAAGGCTCTGGATGTTGTGGGGCTGTGTTGGTTAACGCGGCTCTGCAGCATTGCGTGGACATCGGGGGCAGTTCCCCTGGATTGGCAGACTGGGGTGGTGGTTCCCCTATTTAAAAAGGGCGACCGGAGGGTGTGTTCCAACTACAGAGGAATCACACTCTTAAGCCTCCCTGGTAAGGTCTATTCAGGGGTTCTGGAAAGGAGGGTCCGTCGGATAGTTGAATCTCGGATTCAGGAAGAGCAGTGTGGTTTTCGTCCTGGCCGTGGAACACTGGACCAGCTCTATACCCTCAGCAGGATTCTGGAGGGGGCATGGGAGTTTGCCCAACCAGTCTACATGTGCTTTGTGGATCTGCAGAAGGCATTCGACCGTGTCCCCCGAGGGATCCTGTGGGGGGTACTCCGGGAGTATGGAGTACCGGACCCTTTAATAAGGACTGTCAGGTCTCTGTACGACCGGTGTCAGAGTCTGGTCCGCATTGCCGGCAGTAAGTCGGACTCGTTTCCGGTGAGAGTTGGACTCCGCCAAGGTTGCCCTTTGTCACCAATTCTGTTCATAACTTTTCTAGACAGAATTTCTAGGCGCAGCCAAGGTGTTGAGGGGATCCATTTGGTGGCCTTAGGGTTGCGTCTCTGCTATTCGCGGATGACGTGGTCCTATTGGCTTCATCAGGGCGTGATCTACAGCTCTCACTGGAGCGGTTCACAGCCGAGTGCGAAGCGGACGGGATGAAAATCAGTGCCTCCAAATCCGAGACCATGGTCTTGAACCGGAAAAGGGTAGAGTGCCTTCTCCGGCTTGGGGAGGATGTGCTGCCCCTAGTCGAGGAGTTCAAGTATCTTGGGGTCTTGTTCACGAATGAGGGAAGATGGAGCGGGAGATAATAAAAGCAAAAGTAAATATTTTTAATAATTTTGGCGGTATTCTTGGATATAGAAAAGGCTTATGATATGATGTGGAAAGAGGGATTATTGTTCAAGTTAAGGAAAATGGGCATTTGTGGAATAATTTATCATTGGATAGAGAACTTTTTAACAGAGCTGACAATACAGGTAAGACCCAAAAAAAAGTAAAAAACAAAGCAACTGGACTTATTTTCCGTACTTGAAGACGTTTCGCTTCCTCTCCAGGAAGTCTGGAGTAATGTGGAGTAACAAGCTTTATACTCCTACCAAACAAAGGCCTTGTAATGGCTTTTTGAACCGAAACTGGTCCACTCCTCTGTAACGAGGAGTCGTTAGGGTTGTTATTGGCCTGGCTTAACGGAACGATGTTTTGATCCCCCATATGAGGGTGAGAATTGAGGTGATGATTGGCCGGAATTGATCCTATAGCTGGATTGTAAGTTTTTGAGAGTTGGAACCTAAGGCCTCCTCCTCTGTTTAAGGTTGGTCTTTCTCTCTTGACGTAGATGGCTTCCTTCACACCCCTTTCAAACCATCTGTCTTCTTTGTCCAAAATGTGAACATGTTGGTCCTCAAAGAGTGTCCTTTGTCCTTGAGGTGTAAGTGGACAGCTGAGTCTTGTCCTGAGGAGGTAGCTCTCCTGTGTTGAGCCATGCGTCTATGGAGAGGTTGTTTGGTTTCTCCAATATAAAGATCAGAACATTCCTCACTGACTGAACTGCAGACACCAATCCACTCATCTTAGGTTTGGGGGTTTTGTCCTTGGGATGCACCAGCCTCTGTCTGAGGCTCCTGTTTGGTTTGAAATGTACTGGGATTTTGTGTTTGGAGAAAATCCTCTTGAGTTTTTCAGAAACTCCAGCAACATATGGGTTGACAATGTTTTTGTGTTTATTCTTCTCACCATTATGTTCTGCAGCGGGTCTTTTGGATTTTCTTGCTGATTTGACAAAAGCCCAGTTAGGGTACCCACAGGTTTGGAGGGCATCTTTGATGTGTTTCTGTTCCTTGTGCTTCCCTTCTGTTTTAGTAGGACATGCTTGGCCCAGTGTTATAAGGTTCTAACGACCAAAAGTTTGTGCTCCAGTGGGTGGTGTGAGTCAAAAAGAAGATATTGGTCTGTGTGAGTGGGTTTCCTATATACTTCAATGTTGAGGTTTCCATCTCCTTCCATGTTCACCAAACAGTCGAGAAAAGGTAGCTTGTAGTCGTTGGCATCCTCTCGAGTAAACTTGATGTTGTTGTCCACCGAGTTGATGTGTCTTGTGAAAGCTTCCACCTCTTTTAACTGGATTTTGACAAAGGTGTCGTCCACATATCTAAACCAGTGGCTTGGTGGTGTTCCACTGAAGGTTTCCAAAGCTCTCTTTTCCATTTCTTCCATGTAAAGATTGGCTACAATTGGTGACACTGGAGATCCCATGGCACAACCATGCTTCTGTCTGTAAAAATGATCGCTGAACTTGAAATAAGTTGTAGAAAGACAAAGGTCCAGTAAGGTACAGATCTGGTCCGGAGTGAAGTTAGTTCTGTTATTTGGGTCCCTGTCTTGTTGAAGACGTTTCCTGACTGTCTCTACTGCTCTGATGTAGGTATGCAAGTGAAAAATGAAGTGACATCGAAAGACACCAGCGTTTCCCCTGGTGCCATCTTTAAATGTTTGACTTTGTTTGCAAAGTCCTTGGAGTTTTCTATGTGATGTGGTGTGTTCCCCACCAGGGGGGCTAAAATACTAGCAAGCTGTTTAGCAATGTTATATGTTACTGAATTAATGCTGCTGACAATGGGTCTGAGTGGTGTTCCTTCCTTGTAAATTTTTGGGAGTCCATATAAGCATGGAATGTCTTCCCCTGGATATAATCTATAATAAGATGAGCGGTTAATTACCTTGTCTTTTTCTAGTTGTTGTAGGTAGTCAGTGATTCTCTCATATCTGTCTGAGCTTCCTAGTCTCGCGGCCAGAGATTTTCCCACGTCTGTCTTTCAGAGTTCCCTGCGCCTGTCTGCACCGCCATGGGTTCTGCCTGCTGTGCTGCTGAATCTCCTGCTACTCCAGCGTTCCTGCTCCAAGTGATCTCTCGGCTGTCCTGCTGGTTCTCCTGCTACCCCTGCGTTCTCTTACTTACTCTGGGGACTTCCTGGTTCCTGCAGCGCAGCACTCCAGCGTCCTCCGGTCCTTCAGCTCTCTCCAGTCCCCCAGCTCCTACACTCACCATCCACCAGCTCGATCCTGGTAAAGACTCTGGTTCATCTCCTCCATTACACCTAACCAGCAATAAACTCTCTGGAATGAAGCTCCATGTGTGGTGTGTGTGTGTTCGGGTCCATCAGAACAAATCCTGACAAAAGGAATATTGGGAAATGAAGGAAATATAAAGGATATTTAGTGAACATTCAAAATTGATATTATTAGATATCTATAATAGAATATGGAAAATTACCAAGAAGTTGGAAGGAGGCTATAGTGGTTCCAATATCAAAACCGGGTAAAGATGGCTCAAAACCAGAAAATTATAGACCTACTGCATTAATTATGTTTAAGTAAAATTATGGAGAAAATGGTAAATGAAAGATTAATTTATTTTGTTAAATCAAAAGGGTGCTTGTTTAATTATCAAAGTGGTGTCAGAAAAGGAAGGAACACTATGGATCCACTTCTGTGTTTGCAACATGAGGTAATAAAAGCAAAAGTAAATATTTTTAATAATTTTGGAGGTATTCTTGGATATAGAAAAGGCTTATGATATGATGTGGAAAGAGGGTTTATTGTTCAAGTTAATGAAAATGGGCATTTGTGGAAGAATTTATCATTAGACAGAGAACTTTCTAACAGAACGGACAATACAGGTAAGAGTTGGTAAGAGTCTTTTAAGGAGAAATTAAATAGAAAACGAAACCCCACAAGGCAGTATTATAAGTCCGTTGTTATTTTCAGCCATGATAAATGATGCATTTAAAGAAATAGAAAATGAATTAGGCTGTTCTTTGTTTGCTGATGACGGAGCTATTTGGAAACGTGGAAGGAATATAACATTTATTTTAGGGAAAGTCCAGAAAGCAATTCATAAGATTGAACAATAGTCTTACAAATGGAGTTTTACATTTTTGGTAGATAAAACAAGAGTATTGCTGTTTACTCAGAAAATAAATCAAGAAGTACAACTGAAGTTATATAATAAGGATCTAGAGAGAGTAAAGCAATTTAAATTCTTAGGAGTGTGGTTTGATGAAAAATTATCCTGGAAAGTGCACATAGCTAAGGTTATTGAAAAATGTAAAAAGATACTTCATATAATGAGATGTTTAGTTGGGTATGAATGGGGAGCAGATAGACAAGCTATAAAATTAATTTATATAAATCTAATTAGGTCTGCAATTGATTATGGAAGTATATTGTATGGATCAGCATCGGAGACATTATTAAAAAACTGGATATCATCCAATATCAAGCATTGCGTTTGATAACGGGAGCAATAAGGACAACTTCAAAATCAGCTTTACAGGTGGACTGAGAAGGATACATCTGTCATTAAATTACTTGGCTCATTTGCAAGGACACAATCAAAGCCATCCTACACAGGTAACTTTACATCCCTGCTGTGAGAAAGACAGAGCTGATAATAACTCATTTGGTTTGACAATTATTCAGAAAGTAACAGAATTAGGATTAAATCATTTAAACATCAGTCCAACAGTACCATTATCAATAACACAACCATGGGTTTTACCTGATGCAACAGTAGATTTAACAGTATTAGAAAGGAAAAATAGAGATAAAATGTACATATGTAATTTTATAATAGTGGAGGAATATATAGAACAGTTTTATAATTATGTTAAAATTTATACAGATGCATCAAAAAGTAAATTAGGACAAACTGGAGTAGGCGTAATAATTCCAGAGTTCACATTGCATATAGGGTGGAAATTAAATGAAGGATTATCTGTTTATATGGTAGAAATGATTGCATTGCTGGTTGCTGTAGAATGGATTGAAGAAGTGAGACCACTAAGAGCTGTTATATGTTCAGATTCAAGTTCATCATATAGGAGTGAAAGGTAATGAAATGGCTGATAAGAAAGCTAAAGAGTCGATAAACCGAAGTGAGAGTGATATAAGAACTAACAGGAGTAAGTCAGAAGTTAAAAGTGTTATTAAAAGAAAGATCCACGAAAAATGGCAAAAACAGTGGGAAGAAGATATAAAAGGAAGATAGCTTTACAGAATACAAAGAAAGGTAGGAGTTGTTGGAGGAAAAATTGGAAGGAGCAAAATACGGGAAAGGAGAATAACTAGACTACGGTTGGGACATACAGCACTTAATTCAACGTTACAGTTAATAGGAAAACATGAAAGAGGAAGATGTGACATCTGTGGAGAAACTGAAACAATAGAACATGTAATGTGTACCTGTAGGAAATATGAAAGACAGACAACACAATTGATAAGGAGTCTTGAAAAGGAAAAAGAGCAGTATGGTCTTACAAACATTTTAAGGAAAAGTACTAAGATTCAAGTTATAGGATTATGTTTCGTTACTTATTGGTAACAGGTTTAGTGAAAAATATATAGTTTTTATTTTTATTTTTGAGCAAGTCTGTCCTGATCCCCACTCCTTTCTGGTTGGTGGCAGTAATGCACCACATAGTTGTTTGCCAACCGCCATTAAAGTTAAGAAGAAGAAGAAGAAGAAGAAGG
>NW_023397413.1:0-33394 GCF_011125445.2 Fundulus heteroclitus | reverse complement strand
AAACCAAAGCTTACCGTCATCAATCGGCCAGTTTTCCAGTCTTTTTAAGCCCTCGACACTCAAGCCATCGTTTGAGCTGAAGGTTGGTGCGTTCTTCACAGTGCGACCAGTAAACCGTGTGCCTGGGACATCGTCTTGGGAAAGTTTAACGGCTGTAAAGTCGGTCAGATCGCTGGTTTTCTGTTGTTCTGTTGTGTAATAGCTGGTTGCTACGGGCGTTCTCTACCTGTATGTCCTACCTAAGCGGCAAAAGGGGCGTTGCTCTTGAGACGGTGACGTCACGTGCGCGGTACCGCATTAATATCAACAGAGATCTTTAAATTTGATAGCAATTTATATACCTCCAAATTCTCAGAATCAGAATCTCACACCTTTCTTAATCAAATTGAAACATTTATCCCTAAAATAGATAACTACAAAAAAAACCTGCGACAACAATTATAATAGAAGAAGTTGAAAAGTATGGAGGACCAATCCTGCCATAATTAAAAATACACACAGAAATAAATGAAGACTTAATAATATAAAATGGCTTAAGAAAAGTGTCTAATAATATTAATTGTGTGCCATTTAATGTGACAAAATAATAAAATAAGATATTTCTTCAACAATTCATCAATTATTATCAAAAAATATATATTTAAACTTACACTTTTATTTTTACTTTTCTTCTTGCTTTTATGCTGACTTATTTTTAACCCTTGTATTCTGAAACAATCATTTATTTCTGCCTCTAACATTTCTAGCTTTTTTACCCAAAGGATTTACACCTGCCCTTTTATTTCCTTTTCTCCTTTTTCCACTTCGTGTATTTCTAGTTCTTGTATTTAAAGCAACATTTTAAAGCATGTTTTTACTCCACCATAAATATTTCTTTCTATTTTATTTTAAACTTATATTTCTGAAACATATATTTATTTCTGCCTCTAACTTTTCTAGCTGTTTTTTACCCAAAGGATTTACGCCTGCCCTTTATTTCCTTTTCCCCTTTTTCCACTTTGTGTATTTCTACTTCTTTTTTTTGAAAGCAACATTTCTAAAGCATGTTTTTCCTCCACCATAAATATTTCTAATTTATTTTAAACTTATATTTCTGAAACAATCATTTTATTTCTGCCTCTAACTTTTCTAACTGATTTTTTACCAACCCAATTTTTGCCTGCCCTTTTTATTTCCTTCTCCCTTTTTTCCACTTCTTGTATTTCTACTTGGTGTTTTTTTCCTTCCTCTTTTTCCACTTTGTGTATTTCTACTTCGTGTTTTTTTACTTCTTCTTTTTCCACTTCGTGTATTTCCACTTACATGTATTTCTACTTGGTGTTTTTTTACCTCCTCTTTTCCACTTCGTGTATTTGTGCTTCGTGTTTTATTACTTCCTCTTTTTCCGCTTGGTCTGACTGCAGCTGTTAATGTTAATACGATGGCAGGGAGGGAGGGGGGAGAGGGGGGCGGTGTCCACCGGCAAAGCTTCACAACTATTGGCTAAGGCCTGCCTCCCCGGAAACGAGCCTGCGTCAGCTGGCCGCTTTCCCAGAATGCACCGCGGCCGCAGCTTGCTTATGGACAGCGCTAACAGAGATCACAGTGGTAAGTTAAAAATTACCTTTTCTGCTGCTGTTCTTTAAAAGTACGTTTGAGGCGACAGCATTATACTTTTAAGCTTCCCTATATGGCCTGTTTACAGAGTTAGTGTGTAATTAAAAAAGAACAAGTCCGACATGAGTGGACCACAGTGAACCGCAGATTCATTCGGGAGCGTCAGAAAGCTATGGTGCATTCAGGAGCATGGGACATTTCATATTTACAAGGAAAGAGGCATAAAACAGAACTCACTCATACAATATTGTGTCTATCCAGAAACAGTGTGGGCTTTCTTACAATACTGAATGCTCTATAATTGTATTTCTGTTATTTTTTGATTATGCACACCTGCTAGCTTTTTATTCTGAAACTTCTAATGTCCCATGCTCCTGAATGCACCATAGCTTTCTGTATGCGCTGTGCTGTGTAGATAGATGCACATCTGATCTTCCGCTTAAGACAAAGCTTTGCAGTTTCAAAACTCATGTCGGCTCTCACGGTTTACTGTTGTGTGAATGACAAGAGACCACAACAAATAAATCAGCCATTCCTCTAAGGAACGCGAAAACCTTTGCGAGGGAACGCAAAAGTATTCTGAGGTAACGCAAAAAAATATATATTTTCCCCATGTCCCCTAAAGGGCTCTGTATACACTTCCCTCGGCCTTGTCTCAGGTATCTTTTCTGGTATTAGGCCGTGTTGCATGCTGGGAGCCGTAGTCCGATCATTCAACAATCCATTTTACCTGGCAGGTTGTGAGGCACCAGAACATGAAAAATGCCAAGACATTGTGTCTTGTTTTAACAAACAAGACACGAAACAAGAAACGATGATGCAAAATAAACAATAAGAAAGTAGTAGTTAAATCAAAGAATTAGCTCTATCTAAATTACCTTAACATCCATCCATCCATCCATTTTCCAAACCGCTTAGTCCCCTCATCGGGTCACGGGGGTTTCTGGTGCCTATCTCCAGCGTTCACTGGGCGAGAGGCGGGGTACACCCTGGACAGGTCGCCACTCTGTCGCAGGGCAACACAGAGAGACAAACAGGACAAACAACCATTCACACACACACTCACACCTAAGGACAATTTGGAGAAGCCAATTAACCTAACAGTCATGTTTTTGGACTGTGGGAGGAAGCCGGAGTACCCGGAGAGAACCCACGCATGCACAGGGAGAACATGCAGACTCCATGCAGAAAGACCCAGGGTGTACTTGAACCCAGGACCTTTTTGCTGCAAGGCAACAGCGCTACCCACTGCGCAGCCTATATATATATATATATATATATATATATATATATATATATATATATATATATATATATATATATATATATATATATATATATATATATATATATTTTTTTTTTTTTTTTTCTTTTTTTTTTTATCTGAATTCAAGATATATGACATCTCTTAAATGTATGAAATCATACAATACCTGACGGAAATACTAATGAATTGCCCACTGATGTACAACAATCCTAACATATGAATTCCCCTGTTGCTGTGTTAATTATTGTTTCATTATTATCATTCACTTATTCTTTTTTTCCTTATCAATGTTACTTTGTATTTCCATTTTTAAATCTGCCTCTACTATGGATATCACCTCTGTGCTACATGCTAAGCTAGCATTAGCACCTCCTAAGATACATGCTAAACTAGCATTATCACCTCTGTGCTACATGCTAAGCTAGCATTAGCACCTCTGTGCTACATGCTAAGCTAGCATTAGCACCTCCTAAGCTGCATGCTAAGATAGCATTAGCACCTCTGTGCTACATGCTAAGCTAGCATTAGCACCTCCTATGCAACATGCTAAGCTAGCATTAGCACCTCCTATGCTACAGACTTCCGGTGATGGCGAAGCGGCGCTCGGTCGCATCCACAGAGCGGCTCGCTTAATAACAGTTTTCTGTCCTCCCAACTTCTCCATCAACGACGGAGGAACTACATTGTTGCTGTCGGTAAAGTTTTTTCGCCATAATATGTCCGAACAAAAGCAAAATAAAAAACAGAAACGTAAAGACAGAGCTCAAGTGCTGAAGCTAACGGACCACAATTACATTGCTAGCCAAAACGAAACCAACGGCGGGAAAATGGACGACGACTTCTCAACGGACTCGGAGGCTGCTACACCGGTGGGTAGCCCCTCTTCCAGCCCTGCCTTCAAAGTAAAAAGAAAGGGAAGAAGCGACTTGTCCCTGGAGGATCTTCAGGCGAACATTCTGGCTGCAGTCAACCGGAGAGCTGATAACCTGGAACTGATGGTAAAAGATAACAAATCTAGTATCGAAGAACTGAAAACCTCCCTGAATTTTGCCTTCGCTGAAATTGAAGCTTTGAAAAATGACAACAAAAAGTTATCTGAGCTTTGCAACAGTCATGAAAAAACTATAAAACTTATGGACACTCGGCTCACTGAGAACGAAAGATACAAGCGGAGATGGTCTCTAAGACTGTATGGGTTACCAGAGGAAAGGGAGGAAAATGTTAAAGCAAAAGTGATTGACATTTGTCAGCAAATAGCCCCCAACCAACATATGAGTCAAGCCATCGATGTCGTGCACCGAATTGGAAGGACGGACGCCGGCATCACACACCCTCGCTCCGTGATCATCCTCTTTGCCTTCCGCACAGCGAGGGACGACGTCTGGAAAAATGCACGAAACCACACTTTCCTGAGGGAGAAGAGGCTCCGCTTTGGCGAGGATCTCACTCAGTCCGACAAGAAAACCCGAGAGAGGCTGTGGCCCCGCATCGAAGAAGCCAGGAAACAAGGAAAGCGAGCTTTTTTTAGAGGAACCCGAGCCTTCATAGAGGATACGGAGATCTTTTAAGATGGTTCCTACTGAGCTACACCAGGAACTTGTTGTAATCTCTGAACCTGTGCCCGATCTTTCTATGGCTGTTTTAAAAGGGTAAGAGAATCTGTTCAGGTACCTGTTCTAATACCTGTGTTGCCTATATATATTCAGAGGATTGAATTCCATCCTCTCTCAAGGTTCTGTTATATATTAATAATAACTAACAAATTTTATATTACACATTATATTAACCCATTCATTCATGAATAACACAAACACTTTCCAATTGCTTTAAAATGTTCCAGATCTACTTTAAAGAGGCAGAAGCTGTTATTGCTTAGGTTGTTTTTTTTCTCTCGTAAAGAGAAGTATTCTTTAGAGACTGATGAAACTACTTTCTATAAATGCCAGAGGACTACGTAACATTGTCAAAAGAAAAGCTGTTTTTATTTTTTGTAAGGACTACGATGCTGATATTATTTTCATCCAAGAGACTCATTCATGCAAAGAGGACGAAAAGTTATGGAAGAGTCAATGGGGAGAGGACATCTGGCTGACTCACGGATCCAATCACTCAGCTGGGGTTGCTATTCTCACTCATAAATTTAAAGGGAAGATCGTTAATACTGTTAGGGATACCAATGGTCACTGGATTATTACTATTACCTGTTTGGAAGATGTTTTTTTTATTTTAGGCAACATCTATGGGTTCTGCTCACTCTCACAAAATTCAAAACTATTGGAGGAACTGGACTCGATGTTAAATGAGTTGATGTCTAAATATCCTACAGCTAAGGTAATTTTGGGCGGTGACTTTAATATGGTTATGAATAACCAATTAGACAGATGCCCGCCAAAACTAGCTCCAACCTCAAAAAAACTAATTGACTTTACAAAAAGACTGGATCTCATTGATATATGGAGGGAAAAAAATACATTATTAAAAACATTTACTTGGAGTAATAAAAACCATACGCTACAATCCAGGATAGATTTCTGGTTGATCTCAGCTGACTTAGAGCCCTCTGTTGAGTCATGCTCTGTTTCTCCGGCTGTTCTAACAGACCATAAGGCCATTTCTTTATCTATTCAGAACAGCAAGGAACAAAGGGGGAAATTTTCTAGTGGGTATTGGAAATTAAATAATTCTCTACTGTCTCATGAGGAACTAAAAATGCAAATAGAACTCCTTATCTCAGAACAATGGGAAGATGCAAGAAAAGGGAATCATTTTGGGACTTCGTGGGAACTTCTCAAATACCAAATTAGAAGCGTCTGCTCGGGTTATGGCAAGATAGTGGCACACAAAAAGAGGATTGTAACATACACGCTAATCAACAATATTAACATGTTTACTGAAAAAGAACAGCTGAGCCAAGAAGATAATAATGCCTTATTAGACTTACAAAACCAATTAGACGTTTTATATGAGAACAAAGCAAAAGGAGCTTTTATAAGGTCACGTAGGAACTGGATGGAACAGGGAGAGAAAAACAGCAGATACTTCTTTTCCATGGAAAAAAGAAGACAAGAAATCAATGTTATAAGAAAACTTAAAATTGGAGAAAAAATTAGCGAGGACAGTAAAGTTATTTCAAACTATATATCGGCTTTCTATGAAAAACTTTACTCAAAAGACAATAATCTTAAAGACCCAAATGACATCTTTAGCCTCATCAACCCACCTAACTATGTAGATGAAGAATATAATCATATCTGTTGTCAGGACATAACTCTTGAAGAGATTAATTGGGCAATAACTCAATTAAAGGACAATAAATCACCAGGCTGTGATGGTCTGACTTCCGAGATGTATAAATGCTTCTCTGAGTCATTAGGTAAATTTCTTCTGGCCGTCTTTAAAGAATCTCTGGACAGAGGGGAGCTTCCTCCCTCTCTGAGGCAGGGCGTCATAACACTTATTCCAAAACCTCACAAAGACTCTCTATTAATCGAAAACTGGCGACCCATTACTTTACTAAATAATGACTATAAGATACTAGCATCTATCTTAGCAAAACGTCTCAAATCTAAATTACACACTTTAATTGACGATTGCCAATCTGGTTTCATGAAAGAGCGTCACATAGCCAATAATATTCGCTTAGTGCTGGATCTAATAGAATACAAAGATTTTCTAAAAGATGAACACCTTATCTTATTCTTAGACTTTCAAAAAGCGTTTGACACGGTAAGCCACAAATTTATTATTGACTCCTTAAACTTCTTTAATTTTGGTCAGACTTTTATTAATGCTGTGAAAACTCTGTACATGGGAGGAAGCAGCAGTATGAAATTGGCGAATGGAACCTCTCCTAGATTTTACATAAAGAAAGGTATCCACCAAGGCTGCCCCACATCGCCTCTTCTATTTTTAATTGTAGCTCAAATTCTATGTAACCTAATTCACAAGAGTCCATTCAAAGGAATTACACTAAATGAAAGAGAAATAAAGATATCACAGCTGGCTGACGACACAACATTGTTTCTAAAAAATGAATCCCAAATAGAAGATGCACTAAAGGTTGTGAACAAATTCTCAAAGAGCTCAGGTTTGAATCTAAATCTATCAAAATGTGAGCTGTTTTCTCTTAAAAATAAGCACTCGGGTCAAATTTGCGGGATAAATATAAAGAACTTAGTAACCTATCTTGGAATTAAAATTAGTCATAATCACAATTTAATAACAGAGAGTAATCTTTCTTTACTGTACAACTCTATTAATAAAAAATTTGATTCTTGGCTTACAAGAGATTTATCTACATTTGGCAGGGTTCTGCTTTCTAAAGCAGAAGGTCTCTCAAGAGCAGCATATTTATTTACATCTATAGAAATACCTAAAGTTCACTGTGCTAATCTAGACAAGCTATTATATAACTTTATATGGAGGAAGAAGCCCCATAAAATCAGAAAAAAACATCTTGACTAATAAAATTGAGGAAGGGGGTTTATCGGTAATAAACTTCTCTCTTTTTAATGAGATATTAAAAATTAACTGGTTTAAAAGATTCCTGAAAAATCCAAACAGTCTGTGGAACATTGTTCCAAACTTCATCTTTGAAAAACTCGGCAAAATCACATTCTTACTTCAGTGCCCGTACTCCATCAACAGACTGCCAATCAAACTGTCAAACTTCCATAAACAGGCTCTAACTTGCTGGTCGCTTTTATACAAACACAATTTCTCCCCTCATAAATGTTTTATCTGGGACAATATGCACATCATACATAGAAAAAAGATTTCTTTATAGAAAACTGGTTTAAACATGATATTGTTCTGGTAGCCCAACTGTTAAATAACTCAAAACAAATTTTAACATATGACGAATTCACTCATAAATTTCACTTCCATCCTCCAAGAAAAGAATTTGACGTTGTAACCAGAGCCATACTCCATGGGATCATCACCCTACTTAGAGACGAGAAAGATTTGGATCAAATGACTGTTTTTGTCTCCAGCAATATTTCGATAAATGGTTTATCTTTTCTAGACAGAAAAGTCAACAACAAAGTAATTAAAAACCTTATATGTGCAAACTCTATCCCTGCCTCCAGGTACAAATGGTCCCCCCTGTATGAAAACATTAACTGGAATAGAGCGTGGAGTAACCCACATACATTTTTAATTACAAACAAAGTAAAAGAAATAACATTTAAAATCCTTCACCATTATTACCCCTGTAATGAGCTTATTTCAAAATGTATCCCCACTGTAGATGTAAAATGCTCCTTCTGCTCTTTGGACATAGAAACATTAGACCATTTATTCTATAGTTGTTCACATAGCTCTTCTCTGTGGAATGATATGCAATGCTTTATTAATGGTCACTTTGGCTCAAACATTCTTTTATCCAGTTTTGACATTTTCTTTTATTTCTCTGACTCAAACCCCTCTATACAATATATAGTCAATCTATTTATTTTGCTTGGTAAATTCTTCATCCATAAATCAAAATTTATGAAGAACAAACCTCTTTTCAGTGTTTTTAAAATTGACTTAAAAAATTATATAATCTGCATCTCTGGATTAAAGGGTAAATCAGCATCAAAATGTTTACAACATTTATCTACTTTAACTTTATAATTCATTTGACTAATATTTATTTTTTGTTACTCTGGCTATTTACTTTAATTGTTGTTGTTGAAATGTGTCTTTTATGTATTTTATTTTATTTTGACTGTTTTTGTTTTCCCTTCATGCAAACGTGAACTGTATCTTTCTAATTTCTGTAATAAAAAAAAAAAAAAAAAAAAAAAAAAAAAAAAAAAAAAAAAAAAACCTCCTATGCTACATGCTAAGCTAGCATTAGCACCTCCTGTGCAGAGCTGCAGGCTTAGCCAGTTTTCTGGGGGAAACCCTGCAACGAGTTCTGATGAAGAGGAGGAATCCATCAGCTGCTGAAAACGGCTCCTAAACTTTAGCTCCATCCACACAGTTAGCATGAAGAAGGAAATCTCCAAACCTAATCGGTGCAGCAGAACTCTGGGCTGGAAAACATCCCCCATCATTGGTGTCTCCTTTGCTGCGTCCTGCCGCTCTTTGAGCTCCTGCTTCCCTCCAGTTTCTCCGCTGTGCCTCCAGCTGCTGGACTTCTTTCCAGACTTCATCACCTGCAGCAGCTGCTGCTCTCTTCCACCTTCACCAACACTCTGGCCTCTGTCACTACCAGATCCGTACACGTAGCGCGATCCGCTCCATCAGCTCATGTGCGCATGCGCGAACAGAATATCTTCCTGTAGGCAATAATTCGTTTTTCTTACTTTTTTATTCTTTTGTCTTTTTTCGTGGAGGGGGTTTGTTTTAATATATTTTTGTATTTGCGTAAATATTCTCCTAAAATGTAATTTTCTTCTGTTTAGGTAAGTTACATATTGTTTGTGTTTTAAGATGAATAACCTAATAATGATTCTTGAATGCAGGAGATTCATCTTATTTAGTTGCCCTGGTTTTAAGATCTTTTCAATAATAGTGATAGAGGATGAAAACTGAAAGTATTACCAGTGAAGTCTAGAGTTTAATTGACTTACTAAAGTACTTGGAATATTTCACAATTTTATTTTAATTTTATTTCTCACTTGTCTAAAGCCTGGATATATTTTTTTTCAAGAATCCTTCCTAGTGCAATTGTCTTACTGAACAGGCAGATTATTGTAGTTGAGGAGATTCAGACTAATATCTAGCATTTTTAACTTGTTTTTAGATGGCAAGTTTTTGCAGTGTTCTAACAGTAAACCAGTCCCATTGCTTATTGTCTTCTTAAACAGAGTTGACATACTGATGATGATTTTGTTTTATTTGTTTTAATTATGTGAATTGGTTTTTGTTTTTAACAGAATATGGTGTATACACACATGCAAAATAAAACAAAATTGTACAACAAAGAGACTTAATTTAATTTTCAAGGTTAACATATGTATACACTGTACGTCATCACATCACAGCTAGCGGTTCTATTGCTTCCTTTGATTTAAAACTTTGCTGTTACACTGTTACAATATCTAACAGATCTTATTTGCTGTAGACAACAAAGGCAGAGATGGCCAAAGGCCTCTTAACCACATGGATGACCAACAACTGCTGTAATATGTGAAAGGATAAATGGTGCTACTTACAACCACACGCTCTGTTCTCTGCGGACATTTTTGTTAATTTCTGTGACGTGAGCTGTGCTTATAGGTCATGTCATGCAAAGGATTGTGGGATTCCTTATAGCTCCTTAGCGCTGGTAAGGGGTATCATGACATTCCTATGCTAAAGGATCTATGATAGGAAGCATATAGGCTCCTTTCCTACTTCCTTCCTTACTGACTGCATTATTCAGACAGCATTCCCACTTTGGATAAAGAGTTCTTATCTAAATGATGTGGAAGTGACGCATCGGAAGTCTCGCACGTAAAACCGTCACTCACTGTCTCTCACTGTATTTCCGTTGAAAATAAGGTGGATACTAGCGAACATAAAGTAAAACTTGATCCATTCCGCGTGTATCGATCAAGTGTTTTACACATTTACATTATATTTTTTTATGCTCTGTGTCATTTTTTCTATTATTCTGGTCTGCTGGTGAAAATAAAAATATATACTTTGGTCACACTCTTTACCCTCAAAACTACTCAAAAACGTTTTTTTTTTTTTTTTTTTTTTACACAGGTGAAAACAACTACTTTCACTTACAGATGATGATCTCCAGAAGTCAATCTACATGATTTGGGATTTAAAAATAAAGGCATTTAAAAATCTCTACATTGACTCAATTTGACCTGTGTTGTTGTAAATGTTGCTACAGAATTGGACGTTTTATGTGAACACTATTACATCAGCATGACAATAGAAAACCTGATGTCGCTCAACAAGTTTCAGCCAATTCTGATGTGGAATTTCAAAATAAGAGCCACTAGAAATCCGTATATATTAAGTCATTTTGACCAAAGACTAAACCGTAGATACTCAATCGTTGCTTCCACTTCATCATGATAGAACACCTCCAGATGTGATCTCTTGTTCATTGATGCTGCGGGGTCATTCAAGTTCGGCTAATATTCTGTCAGCACACCACCTCTTCCTTTCTGTAAAGGTAAGTCCTCCTTTCTAATTCAGAACAGTCTAATCTTTAATGGCAATTTGGACATATATCAGGAAGGCACGTAGAAAAATATGGACAGTTTATAGTCGTCACTACAAACTATCCATATTTTTATATAAATGTGACAGCAAGGACTGTAATATAAATAAAAAGTAACCAAGACTTTGTTTAAAGGTGCAGTTTGCCGTGGCCAAGGTCTGACCGGACTCTCCTGAACAGATGAGCAGCGCCGTCCCCAAAAGGCTGAATGATGGATGTTTCCTGCACCACAAAGAATGAAATGGCCTACAAATATGCTATAAGTGAAATGTTAAAACTTAACAATGTTTTACCATTTTAAAAGGTAAATGTAATTACATTTAGTGTAAACAAATTGCATAAACTCAATACATGAAAAACTGTATCTTCTTGCCAGATTATGTACATAAGATACACTTTTAGACATCCACTTGATCGAAATATGAATAAATGCAAATTACATAAGCATGTGAAATGGATTGCAAAATTTAATAATACACATGTTAGTTGGACACAATTTTTGTATAAGTAAACATTTAAATAGTCTGGAAATATGGATATACAATACTTAAAGTTGAAAAGTGAAAATGAAAAGTAATTCCAAAATGTAAAACCTCAAGGTGCTAAAAAAATAAATATTTAAAAGCAGAAATCCAAAACAGATCAGGTGGGCCATTCCTCCCAACCACGCCCCTCCAGGTCCCACTCATTGCCCACGTGAGCGTTGAAGTCCCCCAGCAAAACGAGGGAGTCCCCAGGAGGGTGCACTATGTCAACATGTGCTCTTGGCACCAGGACACCCTAGGTCGCAGTTCAATGATCGACTTTGTTGTCGTTTCATCTGACCTGCGGCCGTATGTCTTGGACACTCGGGTGAAGAGAGGGGCGGAGCTCTCCACCGACCACTACCTGGTGGTGAGTTGGCTCCGATGGCGGGGGAGGAAGCCGGTCCGACCGGGCAGGCCCAAACGTACTGTGAGGGTTTGCTGGGAACGTCTGGCGGAGTCCCCTGTGAGGCGGAGCTTTAACTCCCACCTCCGGGAGAACTTTAAACACGTCCCGAGGGAGGCGGGGGACATTGAGTCTGAATGGACCATGTTCCACGCCTCTATTCTTGAGGCGGCTAGTCGGAGCTGTGGCCGCAAGGTTGTCGGTGCATGTCGCAGCGGCAACCCTCGAACCCGCTGGTGGACACCAGCGGTGAGGGAAGCCGTCAAGCTGAAGGAGTCCTATCGGGCTTTTTTGGCTGTGGGACTCCGGAAGCAGCTGATGTGTACTGGCAGTCGAAGCGGTGGGCGGCACGGCTGGTCGCCGAGGCAAAAACTCGGGCGTGGGAAGAGTTCGGAGAGGCCATGGAGAAAGACTTCCGTACGGCTTCGAAGCGATTCTGGTCCACCATCCGGCGTCTCAGGAGGGGGAAGCAGTGCAGTACCAACACTGTTTACAGTGGGGGTGGTGTGCTGCTGACCTCGACTCGGGACGTCGTGTTTGGGTGAGTGGAATACTTCGAAGACCTCTTTAATCCCACCAACACGTCTTCCATTGCAGAAGCAGAGCCTGAGGACTCTGGGTCGGGTTCTCCCATCTCTGGTGCTGAGGTTGCCGAGGTTGTTAAAAAGCTCCTCGGTGGCAAGGCCCCGGGGGTGGATGAGATTCGCCCTGAGTACCTCAAGGCTCTGGATGTTGTGGGGCTGTGTTGGTTAACGCGGCTCTGCAGCATTGAGTGGACATCGGGGGCAGTTCCCCTGGATTGGCAGACTGGGGTGGTGGTCCCCCTATTTAAAAAGGGGGACCGGAGGGTGTGTTCCAACTACAGAGGAATCACACTCTTAAGCCTCCCTGGTAAGGTCTATTCAGGGGTTCTGGAAAGGAGGATCCGTCGGATAGTCGAATCTCGGATTCAGGAAGAGCAGTGTGGTTTTCGTCCTGGCCGTGGAACACTGGACCAGCTCTATACCCTCAGCAGGATTCTTGAGGGGGCATGGGAGTTTGCCCAGCCAGTCTACATGTGCTTTGTGGATCTGGAGAAGGCATTCGACTGTGTCCCTCGGGGCGTCCTGTGGGGGGAAGTCCGGGGGTATGGAGTATCGGGCCCTTTAATAAGGGCTGTTAATAATAAGGTGTCAGAGTCTGGCCTGCATAGCCGGCAGTAAGTCAGACTCTTTTCCAGTGAGAGTTGGACTCCGCCAAGGTTGCCCTTTGTCACCGATTCTGTTCATAACTTTTATGGACAGAATTTCTAGGCGCAGCCAAGGTGTTGAGGGGATCCGTTTTGGTGGCCTTAGGATTGCGTCTCTGCTATTCGCGGATGACGTGGTCCTATTGGCTTCATCAGGGCGTGATCTACAGCTCTCACTGGAGCGGTTCGCAGCCGAGTGCGAAGCGGCCGGGATGAAAATCAGTGCCTCCAAATCCGAGACCATGGTCTTGAACCGGAAAAGGGTAGAGTGCCTTCTCCGGGTTGGGGAGAATGTCCTGCCCCTAGTGGAGGAGTTCAGGTATCTTGGGGTCTTGTTCACGAATGAGGGGAGGATGGAGCGGGAGATCGACAGGTGGATTGGTGCAGCGTATGCTGTGAAGCGGGCGCTGTACCGATCCGTTGTGGTGAAGAGAGAGCTGAGCCAAAAGGCGAAGCTCTCGATTTACCGGTCGATCTACGTTCCTACCCTCATCTATGGTCACGAGCTTTGGGTCGTGACCAAAAGAACGAGATCCCGGATACAAGCGGCTGAAATGAGTTTTCTCCGTAGTGTGTCTGGGCTCTCCCTTAGAGATAGGGTGAGGAGCTCAGTCATCCGGGGAGGACTCAGAGTAGAGCCGCTGCTCCTCCACGTCGAGAGGAGCCAGTTGAGGTGGCTCGGGCATCTGGTCAGGATGCCTCCTGGACGCCTCCCTGGAGAGGTGTTCCGGGCACGTCCCACCGGGAGGAGGCCCAGAGGGAGACCCAGGACACGCTGGAGGGACTATGTCTCCCAGCTGGCCTGGGAATGCCTTGGGGTTCCTCCTGAGGAGCTGGCCCAAGTGGCCGGGGAGAGGGACGTCTGGGCCTCCCTACTGAAGCTGCTACCCCCGCGACCCGACCCCGGATAAGCGGAAGAAGACGGACGGACGGACGGACGGAAATCCAAAACAATTTCTCTGGTTTACAGTAAAATAACTAATCAGGATCTTTTTGACATGTAAACTTCTCTGCTTCCTCACGTATGATTTCCCCTGCATGTTCACAGGAGCTGCACTGATTCTAAAGACTTGGTCTATTTTATAAACCAAGTTGATAGTTACAGTCTGGGAGATTATTGTGAAAACTTTGAGCCTCCTGATAAATCTTTCCACATGTATGTGGACATTTGCAATCCTCCTTGTGGCAGTCAGTGTTGTATAAAGTACTGTAACGTAACAAGGGAGGATATGCAGAGGGTTTTGAAGTCTGTTTGTCCTGAAAGCGAGGCGAAGGGAGCAGAAGTCCAGAATATGACCAGGCCATGAGATCCTGTGTGACCCAAACAGAGGTCAACTGACAAGATAAGGTTGTCTGTTTTTCAACGTTTGTGGAGCTGTTCCCAGAAATAAGACCAAAGTCTGCTAAAGGAGGCGGGAAGCACGTGGACACTGCTGGGTCACGGCGCAGACCAATGGATGCACAGAGAATCTTATTTGGAACACACACCCATCTGTGGGATATAAAATGCATATAAAATGTGCTCTATGTTGTAATCAGAACTCTAGCTCAAACCCGTTTGTACGTGCGAGTATTTGAAATGAATGGGTTTTCTTATTTTTTACGGTTTTTAGTCAAGTAATCTCCCACAGGAGTCAAGTAAAAGTATAAATACCTCTCCAAAATCTGACTTTGGTAAAAGTCCAAGTCACTGACTGAAATGTTACTTGAGTTAAAGTCTTAAAGTATCTGAAATGTCTTGTACTTAAGCATGAAAATTACTGTAAAATAGATGTACTCATGTAATGTAATAAAAAGTATAAGTAAAAAGTAAAACAAAGCAAATGCAGTTTGAATGACATTTTTTAGTTTTCATGTAAACTTTGAAAGTCAAATTCACTTAAAATAATATAAACAACCAAGTGCAGGAGAAATTTAGACCAAGTTTAGACAGAAAATACAACCTTTTTGTAAGCTTTCAGTTTTCTTTCTTCAAGTAAGGTCAGTGCTCTGCACTTTAAAATTGTACACAACCAAGTGCAGGCAAAGGGGGTGTATACTAAGAACATGGTTAAGTGATAAAGTGATAGTTAACCTACAGGAAGTGGTAAACTTGCTAATAGATACACCTGCGGTTGCAGGTGTCAATTAGTTAAGAAAATCAGGACTCCCGGCTCTACTATTAGATGCTCTACCTATACCACAAGGTTAATTTAACCTGCTTTACTACTGAACCAGCTTCTTATCCTGTTGGTGGTGATCAGGGGCGATTCTAGGATCTGACCTTAAGGGGTGCTCAGCCCCCAGTGTTGATTGTGATTCCTGGCATGAACAACAGGCTTTCCATTTTTAGTCCAGATGTAAGATTCATAGAGTTGACACATTTTTGAGCTAAAGCTCATCAAACAAGCTACAATATAGACCCATCCAAAAGCAGTGACAAACAGATTGAAATGTTTTCACGCGATAAAACCTTGTGCATTTGTCTAATACCTGCATGATGGCAATAGTTAGTTTAGCTATATTGATAAAAGTGAGGAATCATTTCCCTAAAGACACAAAACTAGAGTTAGTGCACTGATGCACAAGGGTTGCTATTACTACACTTACTGTCGTATTGCTTTGCTTACAAAAGAGACAAATCTAGCAGTTTGGATATATATATATATATATATATATATATATATATATATATATATATATATATATATATATATATATATATGCCATTAGACATAAGCCTGCCATATATTATGGCGGTCTCGTGATCAGTCCATGTCTTCTGTCAAGCAAATTGCTAATAAGTTAGTAAATCCCTGCACATTTCCTTTATGAATTTGCATACTGAACTTTGTTTTTTTTAAACTAAGATTTTTAAGGGTGCTTGAGCACCCCTAAAAATGTCTAAATACACCTCTGGTGGTGATGAATAAGCAAGTCTCGACTTTGTCGCAGTCAATCAGTAGGTGGGGTCAAAACACTTGTATCTCTCTCTCTCTCTCTCTCTCTCTCTCTCTCTCTCTCTCTCAGTAAAAGTATGCAATTAAGTTCGGAAATATAGTGAAGTAAAAGTTATCAAAAAAATGTATACTCCAGAAAAGTATAAAGTACTCCAAAATATACTTCAGTACAGTAGTGAAGTATTTTTACTTTGTTACTATACAACACTCCTCATCAGACAACTGCCCTCCTTTATAAGTGAATGCTGGTAGAACAAGGTTAAATCTGCTCTCAAACAGCAGATCTCCGATGGTAAAGCCTCTGTCTGCCGTCACTTCATCGCCAAGACGAAGATACTCCAGGAAGCCAGCGTGTTCCCTGCCACATGCATTCTTCTTCTTCTTTTCTCCTAGGTGTGATCATCAGTGCCTGTAGTGTGAGCATATTTCTTCATAGGTGACTCTGATTATGGAGAGGTCTGGTCAGCCTCTGCATCACAGCGGCTGTCAAACACAAGACCACAATAAGTTTATTAAACAGCATGAAACATACCAACACCAAGATAATAGAGCACCACCTGCAGCATTGCTCATTCAAATATCACATATCACACACGTTCCTTCCAGTGTTTAAGAACAGCCTTTGTTAGTATCTGGGATGCCATTTGTAAGGTTACACAGCTGAAATCTAACAGCAATATTTTGGGTTCTTTACTGTGATAAGAGGATTAAAATGGGTTTTCATTGTTAAAGTCCGATTTTCAACATACATTTATAAAGTTATACATTTGTAAATGTCACAGCTCCAAACTAAATATTTAATTACACAGCTAAATGTTCAGTTTGTAAAACAAGCATTTAGTTTTCAGATTTAATATTTAACTCCAAATTAAATGTTTAGTTTACAAACTAAACATTTACTTTGGAGCTAAATATTAAGCTTGTTATTTAATTATTTAACTTGGAACTGTGACTTATTTATAGATTTATGAATAACAAAACTATTATTAAAAAACGAACCCTGCCTTTTATCTCTCATTGTATAGCTTTACAAACGGAACCCCATAGACCTACCAGCAGGGATGTAAAAATATCCATGTTGCTCCAAAGTGACAACACTGGCACGGCTTCCTTCAAACGAGGTCTTTAATAAATGCCGTGAAAACTACAGAAATAAAGACAAGCTTTAGAAATAGATACATTTACAGACAGTCAGGTGACACATACTTTAACAAAAGTTACCTGTGACCGCCTGCCACTTCGGAGTTCTTTAACAGATTAATTCTTCGTTGTCCACTCTAAATTAAAATATTAAGTAATTAAAACACCATAACCAATAAATTTACAAAATATTACAAACATAAATACAAATACCTTGACAGCTACAGGAAATACGAGACTGCTACTTGTAGCTCTTTTCCAGATTTCTGCTCCTTCTCTCATATGCAAATCTCGCTACCTTTCTTATATACGCAAATCTCGCAATAACTTTCAACAAATAGTTTGAAAAGAAATAAAATACAGTAATTTTACATAAACCTCAAAATGTGAACTAAACATCTTAAAATACATTATCTGAAATAAACATACATTTTTTCCAAGAAATAAATCATTTCACTGTCACTTACAGGCATTATACTGCATTTAATTTGGAACCATAGCAAGGACACCAGATATAAATTGCTGTTGAATTGAGCTTTATTAATCCAAAGTAAAAAAACAGCATGTTACCAACAGTAAAACAATAAGTGAAATGATTAAATGCAACATAATGTGAACTGTGTGTGTGTGTAGGTGTAACAAAGCCTTATGGGAGATGTGCTAAAAGTAACCTCTTCCTAATTCCTAACATACAGTTACACTTGTAATTTGATATATTAATATTAATAACAACAATGATCAGACAGGGAAGGATTTTAATGTGTCTGTATCAGTGTTTGTGTTTGTGTCCATGTTAAAGTGATTTTGCATGTGTTCCTGTATCAGTGTGTGTGTCTGTATATATGCATGAATGTGCCTTTTGTTTCATTAAGTTCATATTGTGAGTCGGTTCCACACCTCTTTAAAGACTTCCACATGGTGCTTTGTAACGTTTGTGGGGGTGGAATAAGTTCAAGGACTTCATCAAACAGGTACCAGTGAAGATCATCCTGATATGGCCAGAAGAACCGCTTTGACCCAATACCATGCATGCATTTGACCTGGACACGTGTCTCTTGTATGTTTAGAATGATACCTGGATACAAATCATCATCATATCTGAGAATACAGCATTTACCAACCAGCTCTGAACTTTCCCACTGCTTTGTTTTCCTGTATTTCCCTCACCAGCTGGCTGTGATGCAGCCATTTCCATCTTCTGTCTGAAACTGAAACACTGGCTGTTGAAGCACTTGCAGATAAACTGCTGACGTGTTGAACTCATGCAACTTGCATCCAGAACCATCAGTTCTCCTGGAGCCAGAGTAATGACCTGGTGGATTCTCATGGTTCCAGGAACAGCCGGTATCTTTGGCATTTCTCCATTGCTACTTCAACATCTTTTCACAAAGAAGAGTTTAACTCTTGTGTTTGCTTCAGACAAGGTCCTGAATAACTCTTCTGCATCTGGGATGTCACGGCCTTTTGCCACCATCTAGTCAGCTGCTCTTTTTAAGGCCCCCCCAGCACCATCTGCTCCTTTTCCATTGACATTGTTAGGAAGATGTTCTGTTGTTAATACAAACAGGATTCAAACTTGGCATCAGTAAAAGGTCAGGCTGTCTTTTTCATAGCCTTACTAAATCTGGAACTGTCCAATCTACCATACCAGGTCTGAGATGGTACCATGTAGGGAGTGTTTGCTACCCTGTAGTCCTGCAGCTCGGTCCATCAGTGGCCTGGCTGGCCAGAACCACGCTGACCTCCACTTAAGGTAAAAATTAACTGGTTTATTTTGTGCACAGGCTGCAGACACCATCATCCCAGCTCTGCTTCAGGAGAAGCTCTCCCAGCTGAATGTGCCTGACTCCACCTGCAGGTGGATCACAGACTTCCTGTCTGACAGGAAGCAGCACGTGAAGCTGGGAGAGACACTCATCTGCACTTTTGGCTCTAAAGTCAGAGAGAAGAGAAAAAAGGAGTCAGTTCCAGTTGCACTGAGCAGCTGAGCAGATTAGTAGATTGTTGGTTCCTGTAAAAACTAGACATCCATGGAGAAATCAGCAGACAGATCCACATGAATAGAGCTAGAAAGTCAGATCAAGGAGAAAGGCAATGGTTTAATCCAGAACACCAGACACTAGCCTTAACCAGCATAGCAGTCATTTTAACACCAAACATTAAAAGAGGCCAAAAGCTTCAATTTTAGCACATTTGGAAAGGTTTGCCACATGAAACTGAAGCAGAAAATGCCAATTGTCCATGTGGTCAGCTGTCTTTAGTCTGAAATGTAGAATCCTAAAACGCTGTAAACTGAATAGTGGAATGAAGTGAAAAAAGCCGAGGTAAAAAAGGAGGCAGTGGAACGAAGCACATCTAGCATAAAAATCTGAGTCACATCTAAATGACTGAGAGATTTAACAAGGACTCATCCAGGAGGTCCCAGAGGAAGCAGAACAACATGTGAAGCTCTGCAGGACTCACTGCCTCAGTTAAGGTCAGAGGTCAGCATTCAACAATTAGAGAGAAAGTGGAAACATGGCCTCCATGGGAGAGGTCCAAGACCAGAAGCACTGCTGAGCCACAAGAAGCCAAAGAGCCAAAAACCTCTGGATGATCATCAAGACTTTTGGGGAAATATTCTGGGACTGATGAGACAAACTGGACCTTTCTGGAAGGTGTGGCTCCGTTCCATCTGCTGAAGAACTAGGACAACGTTTCAGAAGCACAACATCAGGCCTACAGTCAAACACGGTGGTGGCAGTGTGATGGTCTGGCTGCTTCTGCTTCTTCTGGACCTGGAGGACTTGCTAGAACTGAAGGAAGCATGAATTCTGCTCTGTGACAGAAAATCCTGGAGAAGAAAGTCCTGCAAGCAGTTCTGGACCTTAGACTCAAGCTGACTGAGGTTCTGCAGCAGAACAATGATCCAAAGCTCAGCAGCAAAGCCAGGGATGAAGGTTGTGGAGTGGCCTAGTCAAAGTCTGGAGCTAAAGCTGACTGAGATGCTGTGGCCTGACCTTAAACAGGCTGTTCATGGTGGAAAAGCCTCCAATGTGTCTGAATGATAAAGTTCTGCAAAGCAGAGCGGGTCCAAACTGGTCCAGCTGATGGAAAAGACTGATTAGCAGTTATCAGAACCACTTGATGGCAGCTGCTGCCGCCAAGGCTTGAAGCAGAAGAAACACAAGAATGACTTTAAAACCACTTTCTGGATCTACTCAGGTTCTGTTTGTCTGACATTAAAATTCATTTGATGATCTGAAAAGTTTACATGTAACAAAAACTAGAAGAAATCCACCAAATTCTTTAGATTTCTGTTGAAAACGTCTGAAGACTGAGAGCAAAGTGGAAGCAAAGTCAGATTGCTGCTTTGTTGCTCAAAGGTTGGCAGTAAAGCAGCTGATTCTGATTAGTGCGGATGAAGCCTCCAGCTGTCTGCCCTTCATCCTGCTCCATGCTGCCATCACACAGGAACAAGACACCAAAGATCATGTGAACTCCTTGGCTGGAGGCAGAGACTCATCCCTAACCTGGAGGCAACAAAATACAGCAAGTCCTTTCTGTCAACTTTGAATAGGGGGTTTTCACTGACGTCACTGGCCAACTTCCGGTCCGCCATATTGGGTGGCACACTTCCTTATCTCTAGTTGTCGTACACGTATTATCGTATCGCGAATGGATAAGTACGCCAGCGGGCTAGAGCGACCAGATAAGGACGTATATCTGAGGAAATGTTCCGTGATCGACCATATGGACCCGTATGCCCTCCACGGTGCCTTGTTTAGCCGTAATCCAGATGATTGGCCAAATGTAGAGCACGGCGACATAGTGCATTACCTGGTGTTCGGTGAAAACCCTCTGCACACTCTTGAGGAAATGAGAGCTTACAAGGATCTAGAGGCTCACAACCAGTTCACATCTGGTTATGTACATCAAGGAAATCGCCATCATACGTGGACGGGTGAGTTTTAATAAGATGGTAAAAATGTAAACAATCCGACGCAAATGTGTCGCATGCTTCTGCGGTGGCTGGCGGCCGGCGGCGCGCGAAGGCGCTTGGCTGCAAGGCCGATCGACGCCGCTCGCGGCTTTAATTATTTAAGCAGAACAATGACCAGTGCAAAATTAAGTTGTATTTACCGTATTGGCGCCGGTAGGAGCTGCAGATCATAAAGCCAGCAAACAGTGGGAACACAGCAACTCGTTCAAAGGTAAGCTGTGCTCAGACGGGCTCTGGCACATGCTAGTTTAGTAGCTGCTAACCGTCAGTGCTAACAACCACTCGCGCATGTAATGTACTTTTAACTTGCTGCTATGTGTTTCAAACGTTTGGAACACACTCTCATTGAGATCGGGATACTGTGGAAAGTTATGTTCGGTCGTCTTACAGCCGCGATCCAAGCGAGCCGACGATCTGTTTGTTATCTCTGTAACTCGTTCAAAGGTAAGCTGCGCTCAGACGGGTTAGCACATGCTAACCGTTAGCGCTAACAACCACTCGCGAATGTAATGTACTTTTAACTAGCTGCTATGTGTTTCAAACGTTTAGAACACACTCTCATTGACATCGGGATACTGTGGAAAGTTATGTGCGGTCTTACAGCCGCTATCCAAGCGAGCCGACAACTCTTTGTTATCTCTAACAGTTGTTCTCCGTGGTTGCGCCTCCCGGCAGGAAAGCGGTGGAAAATTAATCTGTTTCTATGTTTTTCCCATGGCGATCATGTGTTGCGCTGTTACAGCCCACAATACAGCAACGGTTTACCATGGTTGAAATCAAGTTAAGGTGAAATTAATCAAATTAAAACATGGCTGAGAGAGGGAGTACAGTACACGGTAGTAATAGGCAGTAGAGGCGGCGGAGGCAGTCAACACGGCAGCCGCGGAAAGTAATAAGTCATAACGCCCAAGCCCTATTATTAATATATTCTTCTTACATGTTTTAAATACTTAACAGTTAATTACCTGTGACAAAGTGAGCACCGCAGACTCTGGCGTATTCCAGCTTAACACCGTCCAAATCGGACCTGGATATCCGTGTCAGCCATAGGTGACGACGTTGTTCAGAGAGCTGTTTTGTTTTTTCACATTGATTCACTATTACGGCTGGTAGGCGATAGAAAGAGCGTTGATCTCCACCTCCACGGGCCGTGCAACCAACCATTAAACACGTTTTCCCCATTGTTCACTTCCAATACTGCCTAAGGCGTCATACAATGCAGGTCAACGGTGCGAAACGACTGCCACCCAATATGGCGGACGCGCTGAGTAGTCACGTGAGCGTGACGTCAGCTGAAAACACCCTATTGACAGCTTGATGGATTCAAAATCTGGCCCAGATCAAATCCATCATTTCTGAGCCTAATTTATGACCTTCTGAGCCTTTTCTCCCTGATGCTCCCCCACATCTAACTGCAGCCCTAACTGTGGCCTTAGTGGCTTTTCTGGCCATTTTAGGAGACACATGGAGACAAAGTAGCTCATCATGGTGAAGTGGAGCAAAAGGAAACTAGTTGTTTGTTTCTACGTGGGAAAGTTTTGGAGAATCTCTTTCTGCTGCCGTTCTAAAGGCTTTACAGGAGGAATCTGATCTGCTGGCTTTCAGTCCACAAACACATCAACTAACTTCTTGGTGATCTCTTTAGTTTTCAGCTTTAAAGTTGATTCAAAGCTGTTAAAGCTGAAGAACATTTGCTCTGATGCAGCAATGGAGAAAATCAAAGCTTTTCTTCTTGAACTGTTTCAAACTAATGAATCTTCAAAGAAATCTGCAGCACATTTCATCTTCACTTTTATTAGATGGAGTTATTCAGGGGGAAAAGTTTCCACTAATGAGCCTGGATGTGCTGCTTTGTGTTGATCTGCCAAATCAAATGGCAGTAAAATCAGCAGAGTTTGTGGTGGTCAGCTGCTAAAAGGACTTTAATGGGGTGTGAATACTTTAGCCTGTAGGGGCCTGTAGTGGAAGTCAGTTTGCTAGCAGGACTCTGCAGCAGCTGATGGATGTTGAGCAGCTGATGTGTGGATGAAAAGCCAGAGAAAATGAATGTGCTCAGCTTTGAGGCTGTGAAAACTTTGCTAGCAGCAGAAGCTGCTGTATTTTAGGAAGAGAAGAGCTGCAGCTCTAGCAGCCCTAATGTCAGAGAAAAGTCCATCTTTAATGCAGCAACTAGAAATCTCTGCTGGTGGGAGTCAGAGGAAGCTGCAAGCTGGCAGCTTGTAGAATGGCCAGCAAAGCAACATGGAGGGAGGCTCTGAGAAATGTTTCCATCCTTCAGCTTTTCTAGCCCACTTCCAGCAGCTCAACATGAAGCCAGATGGAGATTTGGCCAAAGAGCCGAGCGCTTGTCATTGTTGATCATTTAGAGATCAGACTGTGAGGACATGACAGAGCTGCAGTCATCAGAGCCCAGCAGAAAGCAGCAGAAGCCAGAGAAGAAGCAGCAGCCATGCTTGTGTTGTGGATCAAGGTAGCGTGCTCCATGTTTGGCTCATTAAAGCAGAAGCTTCAGAAGCAGACAATGGGCCACTACTGCACTTTACAAGTTTACAGTCCTAGCAGAGTTTCCTTTAAAGACCTTTGGCTTCCAGGCGCTTCTTTCTGGAGGAGTGGCACCCTGGAGCAGGTGGGCTCAGGAAGCCCACTGCAGCTTGGTGACTAGAAGCCACTTTCTAGCAGTGACTTCTGTGCTGCTGCTCGCTTGGCCTTTAACTTTTTCATCTGCAAAGCTGAACAAGGATCAGATGTGCGCTGAGTCTGGACTCACATCTTGACTGAGAACGCTGCAAATGCTGCGCTGAAAGCACAACTTTGGCTCTTTTCTGGACCCAGGGACAAGATTTGCTCCTCAGTGCTGAACTTGACCTAAATGCTGGGTGGGTGGGGGGGGGGGGGGGGGGGGGATTCCTGTGGGCTGCCGTACTCCTCCCCTTCTACCTGTCCTTGGTCCAAGCCGTCCTGATGATTGTCCTTCCAGCGCTTCAGGCAGCTCTGCAGGGCCAAGGGACAGAAGTGATCTCTGCAAGAAGTAGAAAGTCACCTTCTGCATGTGGAAAAGTTGGAGCCTTTAGCATGCAGAAGTTTGAAGAATCAGTCTTTGTTCCCAGAAAGCCGTAGTGGAGCAAAAACACACAAAGACAATGAGTGCAGAAGAGCAGCTGCAAAAAGGCCTCAAAGAAAGTGAAAAGAAGAAAAGAGCAGCAGCAGCAGGAGTCCGGGTGGCCAGCAGAGCAGCACAGCCACAATTTTCCATCTCAAGCCATGAACTTTAAAGCCAGATATCATGTTTAGCTTTGAAGGGCTCCACAAGCCATCAGAATCAAAGCAGAAGCAGAAGCAGGAGCTCAGCTACTTTTAGCTACTTTGTAGACGGCATTCTGGGAGAAAGAAGAGTTTTCATCCACTTTTTTCCACTCTTGCTGCTCATGTGCATTAATGCGCCACCATGAGAGACGAGGGGAAGCTTCTGCTTCTGCTGCTCACACGCTGCACTCTGGACTCGCCAGCAGAAGAGAAAACAGACTCTGCAATAGTTAGAAAAGCACTTCTCACTAACTTTGCAGCTGCACACCTTGCAGAGGGAAAAAGGCAGGAAAAAAGAGGTAAAGCAGCCACTTGTTCCATCCTCTGATGATTAGAAATGAAAGCAGGAAAATCTGCAAAGTGCTTCTTTAGGATCCTGTTCTACGGCTGCAGCTTCTAGCTGCTAAATATCTGCAGACACTTTGGCTTCAGCAGCTTGTGGAGAGCAGCTCTAAAGGAAACTTTCTCACTATGGGGGCTTTATTTTCTGCTGGAACTTTGCTGCTTTTAGCAGCTTTCTGTCCTCCAACACTTGATGCTCAGACCAGAAGCTTAGCTCTGCTTGCTCCCAGCTCAGAGGATGAAGGACGTTTGAAGGTGAAGACGTGACTTTATGGACATGTTGATGGAAATCAAGGACTATTGTGAATGAAGGAGGAGGAGATGGCTGGTCTTGATTACTCAGCATTTCTTGGATCCTTGCAGGGAGAAGAGCAGCAGTCTGTGGAAGATGTTCAATGTGCTCTAAGCAGACAGAGAAATGTTCTCTTCTAGATGTGGCTGACTAGAGGCAGCCTTCAAGAGCCACTCCCCGACTGAAGCCTGCAGCTTTCCTTTCTGCCTAGCGCTCTCTGTGCTCCTCAGCCTTGGCTCTCTCTCTCAGACTAAACACAATCAGGAGGGATTGAAGACTTTTGTCTGGCTGGCAGCACAGAAACTTTTTGAACTTTTCTATCTGAGCAACACATGATTGATTTGCTCCTTTAAATAGTCACAGTCATGCTGGGCTCTGGGAGGTCAAAGGTCAGCTAGGTGCCAGCAGGGAAATGCTGATGGCCAAGTTGCTGAATCTTTGCAGCTTTTCCATCTTTTTCTTTTTCTGCCTGCGTTCAGTTCAGATGATCTTTTAGTTGCTTCCTGCAGAGATGTGAACGTTCCACCATGATTCCTGTCTGATTCCAGCAGAGCAGCAACACACATGATGCTTTAAAGCCAAACTGAAGAGGCAGATGCAGACAGGAAGGATTGCTGGCTGCAGTTAGTTGGTGTGGACAGCAGGTGGCGCTGCTGCATGGCCCACAGAGGGAGAGCAGCAGCGCCACCTGCAGGGACACATGAAGAGCAGCCTGAAGCTGAGCTGGGAGACATGAAGCTTTAACATCTGCTGAACTCTTCAGCTCCTCTTTCCCTCACATCTGGCCTGAAGCAGCTTTAAGGTGGAAAACTGCTGCAGCTGGAGGAGATTCAGCAAAACCAACATGTTGCTTTGCTTTCTGGGCCACAAGCTCCACAGGAGGCTTGGCAGCATCAAGGTGGATGCAAGAAGAAGAAGAAGAAGAAGAAGTGAGAGCAGCAGCAGCAGTCACCTCCACACAGGCTCTGCTTCCTTGCTGAACATCTCCAAGCAACACGTTTCCTCAGCTGTGCTGTTAGGATGCTGCTCTGAAACATCTCAGGAGGACAGGACACTTGGAGACACTTTGGAGAGGAGATCTCCTGGAATCAGACTCACCTAAAGCTGCTGAGAGCCTCAACATCTCCAGATCCTCAGCAGACTGAGCTGAGCTGCTGACCAGTCTGCTGAGCAGAACTTTACTGGACCTGCAGCTCTGACTGGGATCTTCTTCCACTTTGGCTTTCAGTACAAACATCAGCAGAAGATTCCCAGAAATCACACATGAAATTAATCTTTTCTGGGACTCCAAGCTGGGAGAAAGTGAAGCTGACTGTGGCAACATTTGCTGAACACTTGCAGATGATTTCAGGGAGAAAATGATGGCCGTAGAACCAGGACTGAATGTTTTACAGCGTAGAAAGAAAGAAAGATTAGAGTCCAGCTAAACATGGATGGAGCCTTTTCATTAGCAATCTTTCAGCTAGCATAAGAGCAGCTAAACAACTGCTAACACACTTCTATCACTGTTTAACAACCTTTAAATGCTCCACAGCAGATTATTTTACAACAACAATCATCAAACTGTCACTTATTATGCTTCAAATCCACTTATTGAAGACAGAAAACCAAACTTCATAGCTTCTCCCACGGAATGCGAACAGAAAGAGCGATGGAGAGCGTGGGAAACCCTTCACAGACTATAATGGTATGATCCGTTAATTTGTCTTTTTAAACTCCGAACTAACACTCAGAACAACAATCCATCAACTCAATAGCTTCACCAGCAAAGATAATTATTTACATTTTCATTTGCAACACCTTAAATTTGATTAGAAATTATAATTTAGAAACAGGAAGTTACCCGCTGTTTTTCAATGGATCTGTTGTCTTTTCAAAATAAAAGCATCTGGTGTTTCCTACCGGAATAGCTTCTCACTGGACAGTCTAGTGTAATAACATCACACTGCTACATTATGGATGTGGAGAACTGTTCAATAACGTTTAAATAGTATAATAATATCATTATTTCCTGGTGGTTTGTGTAAAAGGATTTTGGAGTTAGAGTCACGTGTGACATAAACACAGAGACTCAGGTTCATGCCAGCTGACCAAAATCGACATTGTTATAGAAATATATAATGAATAAATTAATAAGAATAAATCTATCTATATGTAGCAGCACAAATGGTACACTGCCACTTTAAGGCAAATCTTGGCTGCTGTATATCAGCAGGTCTCCACAAGGCTGCTGGTGTTGAACTCAGCTGCTTGTCTTTGTTTGTCAAACTGTGCTGGGCTTCTTTGTTGCTCCTCAGACCTCTGGACCGATCTGTCCTGTTGTTTGCTGGCAGGAAGCTACACTGTGAGGAGGAATTGTGGACTTGTTTACCTGGCATGGTGGTAATTTACCAGTTACAGCCACCTGACCAGCCTCTGATCAGCATTCAACGTGGATTGACACTCGCTGCTGTTTTGCCTATAAAGACATGTTTTAAAGACTTACCTGAACTTTCATTGGTGGCACGATTTATGGGATGCAGTGCAATATTGTAGTGCCATTGTATCACTGTTTTACTCATATTGATTTAGTTTTGTCTGTCATTTAGGGACTGAGGCTACTGTGGTGGCAGTGGTGACCCTTGGTGGCGGTGTTTTCATTTGTGTTGTGTTGGAGCTCCCTTTTCTTGTGTTTGCTGTGTTTCTGTAGTGTCCAGGGTGGTCCCTTTTCTCCTCACCACTTTCCCCCCATTGCTAAACCTTGGTTTCATTTTAAATAAAAAAATAAAATTAAAATTTATACTCAATTTGGTTACAAATGCATTCACTGTTTAAACATTCAAGTCCAGGTTATTGTTGAATTAAACCTATTGAAGTTTAATAAAGGTTTGTACACTTTTCTATATCGTGTCTTACTTCCAGCAGAACTTGCCTGGGCCCTTATTACCATTTACCTGGAGTTATCCCAGGTGGCGCTGTTAGTTTCCCGTATTGTAAACTTTAACATGTGTGTTTCAAAGTAAAAGAAAATCCACCCTCAGGTTGGCACATATATAAGGATGGATATATTATTATTTGAGGTTTTTACGGCACTAGTGGCTCGTTTCTCAGACAGTGGGCTGACAGCAAAGGGGCTACCAGAGAGGGCAGAGACATGCGGCAAAGGACCACAGGTCAGAGTCCAGCCTGCATCAAACGCCTAGAGGACTAAGGCCTCTGTACATGGGTTGTGTGTGCTAACCACTGTGGCACCGAATCACGGCCATTATTATTATTTTTATTACAGCCATATGCTTTGATCTATTATAGAGCTGCTTGCAGAAAATAAAACCAGTCAATTATCTCCCTGTAATCAGACACTCAGATCCCGTCTCCTCCTCACACACCTAAGGGTAACTTAGAGTCACCATTTAACCTAACAGTCATGTTTCTGGACTGTGGGAGGAAGCCAGAGTACCCAGAGAGAACACCTGGTTTACCTGGGTTCTTCCAGGTAAACCAGGTGTTGAACCCAGGATCTTCTTGCTGCAAGCTAACAGAGCTACTGACTGCAGCACTGGGCAGCCATTTAGGGCCAGTTTGCTGTCAATGCAAAGATGAGCAGAAAGGAATCTAAACCTTGTTCCACACAGGTAGACTCACCTGTCCTGTGAGAAGGGGCGGAGCCTCAGAGGAGTCAGGTGTGATGAGATCAGGAGAAGCAGGTCTAGTCAGGTTCAGACTGCAGTCAGTTTAGATCAGAGCAAAGAGAAGAACCTGGATCAGGGTGGGTTAACTTCTCCTGGTTTTCTCTCTGTAAACAGAACCAGTACCAGAACCCAGTCTGCTTCTGCTTCAGCTTTAATGTTTTTATTCTCTGACAGTTGAACTAGGAAGTTAAGCCTTTGTTCTCTCAGTGGGAATCTTGGACCGACCTGTTTGTTCAGATTCTTTAGCTGTGAGCTCACAGTCACTTCCTGTTTCCTCTCAGACTGAATAAAGCCCCAAGATGGAGGAACGTGATCAGAACCAGGAGGACAAAGCTGAGCAGCTATAATATTAAAGTTATTAATCAATCTAATAATAAAGAGGAAGTCATGGTTCTGATCCAAAGCTCCAGATGTGAGGATTAAAGATGGAGGCTCAGACACAAAGTCTGCTTCTTTCTAATTAATCGTCACGCAGCATCAAAATGTTTGAACGCTCCTTATTTCATCCTCATCATTATTTAGATCTGCTTCTGTTTCCTCTCCAGTCATTTTACTACTTTATCTATCTGATATTAATGCGCTCTCACCTGTCAGCATCTTACTGGCATTGCCTTCTGGTAGGAAAGCTGTTGGATTTTGTAAAACGACCAACAGAAAATGGAGGAAAAAGAAGGTGAGAACAAAAAGGAGATGGACAGCAGCTCTGCCCAGGGCACAGCTCTGGAAGGAGAATAGAGGAGTTTTGAAAAGTCAATTGGTTCCTGGATCACAGAGCAAATACAAGCACTTTAAAGCTTATTGCTGCAGATTAATTTCTCTTTTTCTCTATTTTTACCCACCAGCCTGGTGAGAAGTGCTCCGTGTAGCAATCAAAAACAAGGAGATGTACATGTATATATATTCTTTGTGAATGTTTCCACTTGTTATTCAGGATTATTCAATATTTTTCCTATTTATTGATCCTCAGTAAATGACATTACTAGAGCTGCACCTTTAAACCTGAAACTAATTAACCAGCCTCCAGTGGAGGAGCTAGGCTTTTTGGTTTGGGGGGGGGGGGGTTTCTTGTCTCTCAAAAAGTCCCTTACCACCAGTCTGTGAGGGCGAGGACCCTATAAAATGTTTCCAGAGAACAAAACTACTGAATGCAATAAAATGTTGAGTGGAAATGAGCTGAAGACTGAGAAGAAACCTGAAAAACCTGAAAAACAGACAAGTTACAACCTGACCTCAGAGTTTTACAGCTCAGTTCACTGCTAGTAAAAAGAGAAGAAGAACTGAAAGGAAAGGTGTTTAAACTCAGATAAACTCACCTTGACAGGGGGCGGAGCCTCAGGTGAGTCAGTTACAGTCAGGTATCAGATCAGGAGAAACAGGTTCTGACTCCATTTAGCAGCAGAACAGAACAAAGAGAAGACTCTGGATCAGGGTGAGTGTGAACTTGTTCTGGTTTTCTCTCTGTGGACTGTGAACAGAACCAGGAACAGAACTCAGTCTGGTTCTCCTTCAGAACCAAGCTGCTGCTTCATGTAACCGTGGTGCTGGTCAGGCTCTGATTTCCTGCTTATCAGCACCAACAAACGCTCAGTTTCCTTCCTTTGTCTCTTTTCTAAAGACAAAAACTGAATGTGAGGAAATGGGAGATGATGTAAAAGCGCCTTTAGCATCGTTTGCTTTCTGAGTGGAAAGTCTAGTCACTCATATTTGTGGGAAGACCATCCCACAGGTTGGTTCCTTTGACAGAAAAAAACATTTTTACCAAAAGATGTTTTACTAAATTGAACTTTCCATTCTCCACATGTAGCAGCTCCAGTTTTTCAGTAGAACCGGTACCGGTTCTCTGCTGCTTCTTCCTCATGATCTTAGCTAATGCTGACGTCAGAGACTCACATCCTGTTCTAGATGAAGAATTGAGCTGAATCAGGAAAACTGCTTTGAAAACTCTGAAGTCTGCAGATTGTGATTTAGCTGCTGAATAAAAGCTGAAAATCAAACTTTGTTCTCCGTTGATCTCTGATTCTTTGCAGCAGCACCTTTCTGTAAAATCTCTCTAGAGACAGGTTGTCTCCTGCAGAACAACATGTCATGGTTGCTATTTAGTTCTTTTACAACCAGCCTCTGATGACATCACAGCAGGCCACCAATCAGAGTCCTTTAGAATACGGCCATTTGTAGTTTTTCTCTCCTTTTTTTCCTGGTTTTGGATCCAGTTGCTTCTGCAGAGGCGTTTCCTTGTATTTTCTGGTTTCCTGGTTTTGGAACCTCGTTAGGCATTATCCAGAAGTTGTCCGTCCTGTTTTATCCAGAAATGAGTGGCAGGAGGACAGATACAGCTTCTCAGTCTGCCTTTTTCTGTTTGACCTATGCTGTCTTTGTGGTACTGGAGTTATCCTTACAACTTCCTCAGACATCATCACCTGTTTTACATAACAGGACCTTACTAAATGGAAACATGAAAACTCAAAGCCCCACACTTTGGTTTCCTAGGTGAAACCGTCTGGGTTTTCAAATCCTGGGGCTTGTAATGGAAAAGGAAATTAAGTATGTAAAATCATAGAAAGCCACTGGTAACTTCATAAAGAATCAATTTTGCCATAAGTTATAGAGAAGGTTTATTATTTAAGGTTTTGATAATGCTTGAAATAAACTAATAAGTCAATAGCCTGACTGGCCCTAGGGACCGTCTACAAAATGCAACACAACACTCAGTTTTACTGAATGTGGCATAATTTAGTAATGTTCTAATTTCTAAATAAAATGACCGCTAAAGTTGATGTCAGTCTGTTTCATTTAGCATGCAGTTCTGAGTCAGATTAACTGATTGATTTCTTCCAAACCTTGTTGAGCTAAGGTGAGCCTCCATCCTGCTCAGGGAAACAGCTGTTTCTCCAGGTTTCCCTGCAGGGAGCCCGCATGGTTCCTTATCTTATCCTGGAAGCTGCTTAGTGTAGCTTTAAATGAGAGCAGACTCCTGCTCAGCAGCACACGTGGCCACAGAAGCTGACAGCTTGGTTGGATCTCATGAACAAAAGAGTGAAATTATGTTAAAAGTTGGCAATTAGAAAGTTGTGGCACACAGAAAACGTCAGATGTATAAAACCGTACGTAGGTAAATCCAGATGGAGTAAGCTTTCTGCTTTACAGGACTTTTATTGGACCTGAATCACTGGGAACTGACTGGTTCTGGTTTCTCTCTCAGGCTGACTGAACTCCAGGAGATGGAGAACAGAGCAGAACCTCTAGGATCCAGATGTCCAACTATGAGGAGTGATGGGTCCAAACATTTCCCTCCAGACTTCAAAGAACCTGGACCCTCAGAGTAAGAACCTTTAAACCTTCTTCTTCTCTGCAGCAGTTTGTGTTCAGAGCTTCTTCTCTGGTTTTTATCAGAGTTTCTCACTGATTGATGTAATCTGAATAACAACAAGTTGGTGTTTCAGAGGTCAGAACCACAGACAGAGAGCAGAACCTCCAGGATCCAGCTGTCCATCTATGAGGAGTAACCGGTCCAAAGGAAACCATCCAGACTTCAGCAAAGAACCTAGACCCTCAGAGTAAGAACCCGGTTTCTAACTGATCCATGTGACTCCACAGAGATATAATATCTAGAACATTAACTGGTTGATCTTCAGCGTCTGAATCCAAGGTAACTTTAGTTTTCTTTTAACTTAAAGCTAAATAATTCTGAAGGATGTCAGTCAGGGAACCAGTAGTGTTTAAATGAGGACCTGAGAATCAATAATGGTTATTATGCCCACAAACATGTTTGATATTTGGATATTATTATTAATTATAATTTGCTGTTATATTTCAATAATAGATGGTAAATGGTAAATGGACTGAATTTATATAGCGCTTTTCCAGTCATGCGACCACCCAAAGCGCTGTACACTAGAGCCACATTCACCCAGTCGCTCTCACTAACGCGCACACATTTATACACCGAGACGCAGCTCGGTAGGCAACTTGGGGTTAAGTGCCTTGCCCAAGGGCACATCGACATGTGGCAAGGGGAAGCTGGAATCGAACCCACAACCTTCTGGTTGCCAGACGACTACTCAGCGATTAACAGTAACAATTTAAGATAAGATAAAATATACTTTACTGATCTCACAGTGGAGAAATTCACGTGTCATATTGGCTCAATAATCAGAAGAAGGTGCCTTTTTATATATATATATATATATATTGCTCTGAGAAGGAAAGTGTGGATGGAGGGGAAGTGGTGCTTATGACCAGTTTTTTGAATATGGTTGTAGCCAGAGTGAAGTCAACCTGGTAGATCTGCATATTGTTACCATAACAACCCTTTTACTGAGGAGGGATGTTTGGCCTGACTAAACTACAAAATGATGTTATTTATTAAAATGAAATTCTTTGGAAAAGTTACATATGCAGCAATATCAACTACATGAAATGGTTTATACGGTGATTTCTGGCACCTTTAGGTTCTGTACTTTGAACGTTAATAATGTGATGAAGAGGAAAGCCATACTAAACTGTTTAAAAAGAGATAAAGTACAGATTGATCTTCTTCAAGAAAAAAATT